>NW_027072061.1:698831-960963 GCF_038088225.1 Cyrtonyx montezumae
TTCAGGCACCTCTCCCATTCTCCAGGACCTCTCAGAGATGATAGAGAGCAGTTCAGCAGTCACCTCTGCCAACTCCCTCAGTACACGTGAATACATCCCATCAGGGCCCATGGATATTTGTACAATGATAAATTCATTTTCCTTTTATTTAACAACCACAGAAATAGAATATTTTTGTTGCTTTTTTTTTGTTTTGCTTATTGATCATATTAATCATGTCTGTTTTGCTTGAAAAATCTTTTGCACTATCTCAAGTCCTAGCTACATAAAAAGTGTTGTTTTTTTTTTTTTTTTGTTTGTTTGCTTGTTTTAATGGAGTCAGTCAGCCTCCCTTTCACATCAAATGGCAGTGAAGTTATATTTATGCTGAAAATAGTTGTCCATGTATTACAGCAGAGATTTTCTGATTTGGAAGCAAAACTCTTCATACAAAATTTCTTGTGCTACATTGTGGGATTTGCTCAAAATTCTGTTCAGTTTTCAGGAGACATTGTTTTCTGAATACACAGAGAAGAATTTCAAATAATGTTTCTAGAAAACATCCCAGTCCTTCTCAAGTGTAGCAGTCTTTATTTACTAAATATAATTGTATACACTCTTGCTGTTATGTTCCCTATTCACTTAATTCACCCACGTTACTCCAAGATGTAATACTGAGCATCCTTAGGGCAGCATGAAAATACTGTCCCAGTAGCCCTCTCTAGTGCTGAAGAACATGTAGTCTGCCTTAATCTTGCTTTGAGATAGTGCAGGTGCTCGTTTTATGCAGGCTATATGGTAAGTTGTGTTGTAGTACACCTTGAGAGAAGCAATTGTTTCAGAGATGTGCATTTTAAAGTCTCCGGAAAGGACTTAATATTATTTTTTCACCTTGCATGAAAACTGCAAATCAACCTGCAAAAGAAAAAAAATAAATAAAAAATAATGCAGAGCTACTGGGAATGGTGCACTGTGGTATATTCTGACACAATAACAGTTAAATGGATGGATTTTAGAGATAAAAAGAAAGCAGCAACTCTGAAATATTGTAATTGTTGACACAATATAATGCAGATGTTGGCAAAATACTGTGTTCCTGGTGAGAAGTGAATCAGTCCACCCACCATCTGACCATTCTTTACCCCATGGAAACCTTTGGAGTGTATTCAGTACAGCAAGCACAGCACTGTTCTAGCTGATTAAGTTGCACCCTGTATTTCAGACTCTCAAGGCCACGAGACAGAGATACCAATTTTAACAAAAAGGTTTTTCTGCAGGAAGGAAGCAGGGTATTATTATATATTACATTTCTTGACAAGGCAACTGGAAAAAGTGCCTGCATTCTCCCTGCCAGCTTCTTGGCTGTGTATGAAATAAAGGAATAAGAAGGATTTTTTTTTCTGTCTTCGGAATATTTAGAAACAACAGGGCACTTTCCTCTGTGTAATGAAACTCCTTTGTGCTGTGCTACAAAAATCACTTTTTGATGCCACAAAATGTACTAAGAAAAAGAAAGAAATCACCTTAGATGCCACTCTCAATTTTCCATTTAGCAGCTTTTCCTAGATGGAGATTTGAACAGAGCTGTGTCCATTTCCCACATCTTCATCTATGGGGAAAGTTCCAGAGAAGGGAAGCAGTACATATTCCAACTACTGAAGTTTAGAAAGAACTTTGAAATATTTATATTGTTTATGTAGAGTGATAATGATAGTTTTGACACCACACAGAAAAAAAAGAATCTAACTCCTACAAATGATCATTGACACAGACAGAAATGTAATAGGAAAGTCAGCTGAAGATGTCCTTCTACCCTTCAGATAATCTTTGTAATCAAATGTACGAGGAATGAGAACAAAAATTAAATTTGACTCCATTTCTTTCTGCTGTGGAGGAAAATCTCAACAGTTCTGATGTTGTTAGGAGCAGCACAGGGACCTATATTCATTTTCCTGTTTGGTGAAAATCATTTGAATTTTGATTTCTATATATTGAAGTTGTACTTCAGTCATACTGTCAGGTGATTGTTCTCCAAAGCAAAAGATAAAATGATATTGAACAGTGAAATATTGTTTTTTTAGTAACATATGATTCCAAGAGCTAAAATCTTCCCAGTAAGATGAGTTATAATAGATACTGAACTATCTTATCTATCTATGTATACACATTTTCAACTTTAGGTCATGGTTGTCAACGTTTTGGCTTACCTGGGCTGCACTGAGTGAAGAGTAAATGTCTTGTGCCACATATATGACTTCTACTTATTTCCATGGAAAGTACAAAAAAGAGAACGACAGCACTATTTGCTAGAGCAAACTCATAGCTACAAAACAGTATTTTTGAACATAATCACTACCATTACCTAAGTATTTTCAACAGCAACAAGCAAGAGCCTGTAAAAATCTGCACCAACAGAGTTGTCACCGTAACTGTCACCACTGCCATACCTCCAACATCCACCTGTAAAATCATGAGACTGTGAAAGAAAATTGGAGGCATTAGTTTCCGACCACCTCATAAAATATATAATGTAGTTAATGTATATAAGTGTCACGCTCCAATATAAAGGAGGGAGACGAGGTTCTTTATATGTATATGTAAACTCGATGGCGAGATTAAGACACAACGGGTCAAATGTTAGCCCAACCAGTTTATTACAAATACTAGTTGCTTAGGGATATGGGGAAGGGAAGGTGGGAGATAGAAAAGAGATGAAAAGCAAGGAGACTTGGCAGAAAGCAAGAAAGATATAATCACCACCGTGGATCCAGCGAGGTTCGTAGTAGGTCCGTTGATCTCAGGAACTTGTCTGGTCACCACGGGGGATGGGAGATGGTAGCAAGCAGGCCTCGGGGTCCATCCTAAGTCTCTTCGGGAGTTCTCCTCAAAGATTTTTACTTTGGGAGTTCTTCTCCAAAATCCTTAGTCCAGTGAAGGCCTTTTATCCCCATTTCTCAGGAGTTTATTTGTGTGATATGTCTGGCCCAACAGATAAGCCAGCAGCGGATGTTGCCTTCATTGCCATGCAGGCGCATTGTCTTTGTGGTGGTCAGCTTCTCCAAGCCATACCCCCACGGAGAAGACTATTTGCCCCTATTTCTGCTTATCTTTACAACTGTAAGCAGAGACAATGAAGCACCATAACACCCATCCAGATAACCTGCAGTTATCAGTCAGAGTCTTGTCGCCAGAAAAGGCCTTACGAAGCAAGCTTTGAGACAAAAGAAAGGAAAAGAGTTTCTGTCTTTCACAATAAGTATCATGCTTTAATTTTTAATATTTTTTATTAAAACAGGCAGAAGAAGAAAAACAAAATTGTAAAACCAGTGGGATATTCATTCTACTTTTTCTGAAACTTATGCCTCATTCTGATCTGATGGAAGTGGCTACATTTCTTGATGACTCATGTTGTTCATCAGAGATATCAATAAAATTTTACTCTTCTGGTGCTTCATCCTTCAAAACACTTGTGCACAAATGTACATTCTGCACATTCTGCCAAAAAACAATGACATGAATAAGATGTGATTTAGAAGAGAAGGACTCTTTTCTCTGCAAAGACTGTTTATGGAAGTCTAGAGAAGAGACATGATCCAACTTTTGTATTGAATATCTGATTGCAACTCTATAAATTACATTTGAAATTTTGCAATCATGTATTTATATTGACTGAAAATGGAGTTGCAAATAGACCAAAAAATGAGGATTTTTTCAGCAATCTTGAAACCTATTCTCAAATTCTTTTCTCAGAATAGAAAGCGTGTCTGGCTTTTTTGTCACTATTCACAGGACTGTGTTTAGCCATCAAAATGCATAAACTTAGTGACTGTCACTTGAGTTAGCACTGAAATGCACCCTACCCCAGCACTGGTTTCAGCCTAGATAGGGTTAATAATGCCCCAACATTTGGCCAATGATGACTGACAGCTGTGTGATCCAGATCAGTCTAGGCTGCCACCATGATGGCACTGGGAATAGGACAGGTTGTACTGTGGATTTTGTTGACCTGCATGTGGCCTGCAGTCTACAAGTTGGACATGCCTGGTTTAGACAAACTGTATCACAAAATCACCAAAAGATAAAGAAGTGTAATCTAATATTTTTTGATATAATTTTTAACTCTAGGTTTTCTTTTAAAATGGTGTTTGAAATTTCAGTTCATAAAATGAATTTCTTCAACTATGTGTTATGTTTCATGAGTGATCTTGCTGATAGATTGGGAGTCAGATACTGTAATATTCTCTTTTAAAAGAACTAACAAAATTCTCTTTTTATATAGACTTGTACAGAGTCCACTATGTGCTGACCAATAAATAAATAAATAAATAAATAAATAAATAAATAAATGAAACCAGAAACAAATAATAATAAACATCACACATGGTGTTCTCTGAACCTCTGAAGCACTCTGGCCTATAACAACCCTTTTTCCTCTGGCAACTGTTGCTCTAGTGATACATTTCAACACTCTGAAAAATAGCTTACTCTTCTCACATTTTTTTTTTAATAATAACCAAGATTGCTACTGTTTCAGTGGTATATTATTGTAAAACTTTATCAAAACAATGCCTGCCAGGAATTTGTGTCCCATGAGAAATTTTACTTATTTATTTCAAATGACAAGAAAGAAAATCTAGTTTATAGAATTTCTTAGTGATACTTACATAATAATGGACACCACAGAGTCAGTGTGGTTAGCAGGCTTTATCACATCACTGTAAAGAGGCAATTTCATTTTAGAGAAAAATTCCTGAGGAAAAGAAGTCCTTAAACTCTGAGAATATATTAGAGATTTCATATTCCTAAGGGTTTTTTTTTTAAGAATGTAGGAACCACACTGATTTTTCATCTCATTATCAAACAGGTTCTTTAAGAATAATAATAAGGTTTTGACCTAATATTCTTCAAAGTTCAGCTGCTCTCACTGTAGGGAACTCATAAAGCCCATCAGCCTGATCTCAGTACCAGGAAAAGTACTAAAATCTCATTGCATGTGCAGGGAAATGGGGGGATCAGGCCCAGCCAGTATGGATTCATGAAAGACAGGTCGTGCTTGATTACACTGATATCAATCTATGATTGAGTGACCTGGCTGGTAGGTGAGAGAAAAGCTGTTAATTTAGTCTACCTAGATTTCAGCAAAGCTTTTGACACTACCTCCCACAATATTCTTCTGGAGAACCTGGCAGCCCATGGCTTGGACAGGTAACTCTTCACTGGATAAAAAACTGGCTGGATGGCTGGGCTTAGAGAGTGGTGGTGGTGAATTAAATTAAATACAGCTGGCAAGTGGTAATGAGTGGTGATCCCCAGGAGTCAGTATTGGCACCTGTCCTGGTCAATATCTTTACTGATGAACTGGGTGAGAGGATTGGGTGCACCCTCACTAAGTTTGCAGATGATGTGAAGTTGAGGCTGCACTTGGAGTGCTGTGTTCAGTTTTGGGCCCGTCATTACAAGAAGGACATTGAGGCCCCGGAGCATGTCCAGAGAAAGGCAACAAAGCTCATGGGAGGTCTGGAGCACGGGCCTTATGAGGAGTGGCTGAGGGAGCTGGGACTGTGGAGAAGAGAAGGTTAAGGGTAGACTTTATTGCTCTCTACAGATACCTGAAGGAGGTTGTTGTGAGGTGGGAGTCAGCCTCTTCACCCATGTAACTACTGATAGGACTAGAATGAATGGCCTCAAGTTGTGCCAGGGGAGATTCAGGTTGGACATTAGGAAATTCCTGAAAGAATCATTAGGTGCTGGAACAGGCTGCTGATGGAGCTGGTGTCTTTGTTGTCCTTGAAGGTGTTTAAGAAATGTTTAGATATTGAACTGAGGGACATAGTTTAGTAGGAAATCTTGGTAGAGGTAGGACAATTGTACTGGATGATTTTAGAAGTCTTTCCCAACTTCAGTAATTCTATAACTTAGATGAATTGTCTGTATATTTATGGATAATTAATAGATTTTTCTTTCCTAGAGTTGAACTTTTACTATCCATACCGTTCTTCTATAAGATTTCCATAGATTTGCTTATAATAGGTTTTCTTTACTAATTCTGTGAAGAATGAACTTTTGTATGTTTGAAGTCCTTCATAAAAAAAAAAATCTTGTTAAATTTTTTTTTTTATTACTTTAAGTTTTGTTAATATTGTTATTTGTTTGCTTGTTTTTGAAAAGGACAATCAATCCTTATTTATCGCCATCAAAACTTACATGATTTTTAATATCTCTGTCATATCCCTCCTATATTATTCTATATGAAAGTTAAATTATTACCTGAGTTTTACGCAACAACAACAGTAGAAAATCTGCGGTTTTTACCAAGTTATCCTTCTGAGAAATTTTTAATCTGTTCTCATCCATAGCGTGATGACTGAAGTAAAGAAATAGGCAGTATCCACAATGTTGTTGAGCCATATTTTTTTCCAGATGTCCAAATAACTTTTGTTTCATTCTCTATTATTATCTAATGATTTCTAGGGTTAGATTCCAGAGGACGTTCAGGCTGGATACTTGGAAAAACTGCTCCAGTAAAGTGATCTGGCATTGGAACAGGCTGCCCAGGGAAGTGGTGAAGTCATTACCCCTGGAGATTTTCAAGAAATGTGTAGATGTAGCACTTAGGGATGTCAATTAGTGGGCAGGGTGGTGATAGGTTGACAGTTTAACTAAGTGATCTCAGTGCTCTTTTTCAACCTTAATGATTCTATGATTCTATGTTTCATTTAATTTTTGACCACAGTTGAACCCAGAGCTGACATTTTCATTAAACTTTATATTATAATCACTAGGTCTCACATCTGAAATGCAAGAGTCGCAGAATCACATAATCACAGGTGTTGGAAGGGACCCTTAGAGATAATTAAGCCCAACCTCCCTGTTAACCAGTTTCCCTACTGTAGGTCATGCAAGTAGGTGTCCAGATTTTTATAGAGTTTTGACTCTCTCCAGAGAAGGAGACTCTTCTCTGGGCATTCTTTCCCAGTGCTCCATCACTCTCACAGTAAAGAATTTCTTCCTTGTGTTTGTATGGAAATTGCTGCACTCCATGTTCCACTCATTGACCCTTGTTCTATTGTTGCTCACATCTTCAAAGAGTGGTGTTTAAAAACCTACATTTAATGTACATTCAAATAATAAAATACTTTATTTAACTTGTGCAAAAATCTATATGAGGAAGGGTTCAAAAGGAGTCAATTATACCTGAGGGCTCCATGACAATAAGTATACTGTCTAAGCCTAAACTCATGTGGATCCTGAGGAACTTAATCGTGTCATACAGCATCTAATAGGAAGGCTTTGAATTCAGCATAAGGAAGGGCCCAGCCAATTTTAATAAATAGAAATAATTTTTAAATGAATATTAAAATAAAATAAAAATGAAAATAAATATAAAAACAATCAAATAAATAGCATAAAAATAAATGTAACAATAGGCAGCCAGATGTAGATAGCAAGGTATAAAGACCTCCTGGGCTTCAGGTGTACAACTCCACATTTTCTTCAGGTATATTACTTAATTCACTAAGAAGAGGCTGATCAGTGGAGGCTGAGTGACTGTGTAGGTATTTCTTCCCCTTCTCACTGTTGGATATGATCAGTTGTGCATATGCAAATAAATAATAAAGTAAGGAAAATGCAAACATATAAATGTACACACTTTTATAAAATTATATAATCAGACAGGAAATAAATACAACAAACAAGTGGAGCTCTATCTAATTTGAAATACAAAGAAAAACCCTTTCATTTCCAACACAGATGTCCAACGATATGCATAACTATGTTTAATGCATTTAAAACTAATCTCAGGAGGTGTTTTTTCATGGCTACTCTAGGTATACCACAGGGGCTTAAAAATCCTGCAGATAGGAAATTAACGAGCATACTTATGACCTGAAATCAAAGAGTCTGTTGTATTAAAAATCCAGAAGGACAGTCTGAAGCAGACTTCAGTTCTTATATCACTGACACTTCTATTTGTTCATTTAATACAGTGTAGGGAGATCGGTATAGAGAGATATAACTATAGCTATAATTACATATATATACCAAAATATTTTGAGTTTTCCTGTAGGTATGTTTGGAAAACAAACTTGGATCAGATTACTTATTTGTATTGCTTAACAGAGGTATTGAAACTATACAAGATATCTGGTAACAGAGTTGATGACTAAAATGGCTAAAATAGCATGAATATTGATTTTAGGTCAACATCATCATAGCAAACTGAATTTAACAAAAACCGAGGACCCCAAAATCAATAGTGAAGAACTCATGGGTGAAACTGTGGGGATGTGTGGATACAACATCTGTAAATCTTCAGCTTGTTTTTGAATGCTTGTCTAAAATAAGTTTTACTTACAAATGAAGATTAGATTAAATACAAGCATAATAGGATAAAATGTTATAGCCTATAATATACAGGAGGTCAGACTGACTGCTGTAATACTTTTCTGGCATTAATCCATGAATATATGTATCTATGAAAAATTAATCAATAATAGTGGGAAATATTACATGACTGCTAAATTGATCATTCAATTTCTGTTGCACATGACTTCTCAATTTTGTACTTTCTTTGTAAAATGGTTTCTCAAGATGGATTATGAATCACTGCAGTTATCTCCTATTTCTTTCATGTGTATTGGTAGTTGCCTCCTACTACTTTTCTGAGATTTTAGTAGTTCTGAGTTCAATGAGATAAAAAAAAAGACTGGTGATGAGAACTTTTAAAAATCATATCCTTGATCAATTTATACTTCTGAAGTAATCTCAGATAACTAAGTTTAACACCAGGACAAGGAATTGAAAAGATTAAAGAGTGTGTACCTGTGATAATGACTAAGATTCTTTAAGTAGACAAAGCACTTTCTTACATATATTTTCTCTTACTTTTCTGCAGACCGTCTTAAAAGTGTTGAGATGATAAAGTCAGGTAGAGTTACTGAGTTGCAACATGCTGAGTTTCGGGCCCCTCACTACAAGAAGTACATTGAGGCCGTGGAGCGTGTTCAGAGAAGGGCAACAAAACTGGTGAGGGGTCTGGAGCACAAGTCTTATGAGGAGCGGCTGAGGGAGCTGGGATTGTTTAGTCTGGAGAAGAGGAGGCTCAGAGGAAACCTTATTGCACTCTACCACTTCCTGAAGGGGGGTTGTGGTGAGGAGGGGGTGGGCCTCTTCTCCCTGATAAATAACAACAGGACGAGAGGGAATGGCCACAAGTTGCGCCAGGGAAGATTTAGATTAGACCTGAGGAAACATTTTTTCTCTGAAAGAGTGGTCAGGCACTGGAATGGCCTGCCTAGGGAGGTGGTTGAGGCACCATCCCTAGTGCTGTTCAAGAAGCGTTTAGATGAGGTGCTAAGGGATTTGATTTAGTAGTTCAGTGGGTAGGAATGGTGATAGGAGGATGGTTAGACTAGATGATCCTGTAGGTCCTTTCCAACTTAATGAACCTATGAACCTATGACATACATGATACTTTGGACTGTGAAATTAGACACAGAAGAAATATGTCTTGAAATCATGGTCACGTGTTTAATGAACTGTAAAGTTTCACCGCATGTGACCATATCTCAATGGTAGGTTAATATTTGTAAGGTATATTTTGTTACTTCCTGATTAATATATAACTATGATATTTGTTTATGACTGTGATGAGCGTATAGGCATATAAGATTTCTATGCATTTTCAAGTAAATTCAAGTGACATTATCAAACGTACCTTCACAGACACTTAAAGTCAAACCCACTTAGCTATATAACTATTAAGTTAATTTTATAGTTCAAGACTCAAAATTTTATGAAGATCCCACAACTGAGCCATTTGTAGTCTTATTAAAAACAAAACTAAACTGAACTAAGAAAAAAAGCTATTAGCAATGTGATTGCTTACCTTACTTCTAGTTATAAGCTGCATAAATTTCTCCAGGATGATGAAATAATATATATTCCTCCACTCCATAGCATATCAATTTTACCTTTTTTGAATGCAATCATCACTGTATTTTGGGTCTCCTTGGTTCAAAATCTTATATCTAATTAAGATTATTGAACTGCAAAATAGTAGCAAAACGGACATTCACACATGGAAAATGGATAAATTTAAATACTTTAAAGAGCTCTGGAACTTGCAAAGTTTCACCCCTTGTATAAAATCAGTTCCAACACTTTATCTTGAAGCTTTTGAAGAAGGCTCTTTTTTTGAGAAGGAGACATCTCGTGAAATGTTTACATGTCGTGAAAAGTCATGTTTACATGTTGTGAAATGTGACATGTCGTGAAAAGTCTGATTCCCTGTTCAGAACAATTCACACAAAGACAGAAAGAACTTCAGAAATATAGCAAGATGCTATGAACAGTAATCTAAATAACTCTTGATGATGTTCAACACTGGCAGCCATGTGCTTGAACACAATTGTTTTGTTATTGCCTTGATCATCATGGAAATACAGGAAAGGAAAACACTGAATCATTAAAACAACTGAGTCATTTTTCCAGCTCACAGTTAAAAGAGGCAGAAAAAGCTTGGTAAAACAAACTTGTATTAGACCAAATCACTAAAGCCGCCAAAGCAAACTAAGAGAGACAAAACAAAGGGCACATCAACATAATGTATATATTGTGAGGATTCTTGAAGGTCAAAGCATGCTCTTTTACTTCTTAGTGACATATAATGCCAATATTTGTCAGACCTTGATGAAGACCAAAGCTCAGTCAGAAAAAAAATGCACTACATGACATTTGTTCTCAGACTTCTTCCTTTCGGCAGTCCTTATTGTAGACCCTGGCTACGAACAGAATTTATAGCTAAAAAGGAGAATAAAGACTATGAGTATGGCACTATAAGGCACCTTCTTCCTTTCCTTCCTTCCTTCCTTCCTTCCTTCCTTCCTTCCTTCCTTCCTTCCTTCCTTCCTTCCTTCCTTCCTTCCTTCCTTCCTTCCTTCCTTCCTTCCTTCCTTCCTTCCTTCCTTCCTTCCTTCCTTCCTTCCTTCCTAGTTCCTTCCTTCCGAGTTCCTTCCTTCCTTCCGAGTTCCTTCCTTCCTTCCTTCCTAGTTCCTTCCTTCCGAGTTCCTTCCTTCCTTCCGAGTTCCTTCCTTCCTTCCGAGTTCCTTCCTTCCTTCCTTCCGAGTTCCTTCCTTCCGAGTTCCTTCCTTCCTTCCGAGTTCCTTCCTTCCTTCCGAGTTCCTTCCTTCCTTCCTTCCTTCCTTCCTTCCTTCCTTCCTTCCTTCCTTCCTTCCTTCCTTCCTTCCTTCCTTCCTTCCTTCCTTCCTTCCTTCCTTCCTTCCTTCCTTCCTTCCTAGTTCCTTCCTTCCGAGTTCCTTCCTTCCTTCCGAGTTCCTTCCTTCCTTCCTTCCTAGTTCCTTCCTTCCGAGTTCCTTCCTTCCTTCCGAGTTCCTTCCTTCCTTCCGAGTTCCTTCCTTCCTTCCTTCCGAGTTCCTTCCTTCCTTCCTTCCGAGTTCCTTCCTTCCTTCCTTCCTTCCTTCCTTCCTTCCTTCCTTCCTTCCTTCCTTCCTTCCTTCCTTCCTTCCTTCCTTCCTTCCTTCCTTCCTTCCTTCCTTCCTTCCTTCCTTCCTTCCTTCCTTCCTTCCTTCCTTCCTTCCTTCCTTCCTTCCTTCCTTCCTTCCTTCCTTCCTTCCTTCCTTCCTTCCTTCCTTCCTTCCTTCCTTCCTTCCTTCCTTCCTTCCTTCCTTCCTTCCTTCCTTCCTAGTTCCTTCCTTCCGAGTTCCTTCCTTCCTTCCGAGTTCCTTCCTTCCTTCCTTCCGAGTTCCTTCCTTCCGAGTTCCTTCCGAGTTCCTTCCTTCCGAGTTCCTTCCTTCCTTCCTTCCGAGTTCCTTCCTTCCTTCCTTCCTTCCTTCCTTCCTTCCTTCCTTCCTTCCTTCCTTCCTTCCTTCCTTCCTAGTTCCTTCCTTCCGAGTTCCTTCCTTCCTTCCGAGTTCCTTCCTTCCTTCCTTCCTAGTTCCTTCCTTCCGAGTTCCTTCCTTCCTTCCGAGTTCCTTCCTTCCTTCCGAGTTCCTTCCTTCCTTCCTTCCGAGTTCCTTCCTTCCTTCCTTCCGAGTTCCTTCCTTCCTTCCTTCCTTCCTTCCTTCCTTCCTTCCTTCCTTCCTTCCTTCCTTCCTTCCTTCCTTCCTTCCTTCCTTCCTTCCTTCCTTCCTTCCTTCCTTCCTTCCTTCCTTCCTTCCTTCCTTCCTTCCTTCCTTCCTTCCTTCCTTCCTTCCTTCCTTCCTTCCTTCCTTCCTTCCTTCCTTCCTTCCTTCCTTCCTTCCTTCCTTCCTTCCTTCCTTCCTTCCTTCCTTCCTTCCTTCCTTCCTTCCTTCCTTCCTTCCTTCCTTCCTTCCTTCCTTCCTTCCTTCCTTCCTTCCTTCCTTCCTTCCTTCCTTCCTTCCTTCCTTCCTTCCTTCCTTCCTTCCTTCCTTCCTTCCTTCCTTCCTTCCTTCCTTCCTTCCTTCCTTCCTTCCTAGTTCCTTCCTTCCGAGTTCCTTCCTTCCTTCCTTCCGAGTTCCTTCCTTCCTTCCTTCCGAGTTCCTTCCTTCCGAGTTCCTTCCGAGTTCCTTCCTTCCGAGTTCCTTCCTTCCTTCCTTCCGAGTTCCTTCCTTCCTTCCTTCCTTCCGAGTTCCTTCCTTCCGAGTTCCTTCCTTCCGAGTTCCTTCCTTCCTTCCTTCCGAGTTCCTTCCTTCCGAGTTCCGAGTTTTTTCCTTCCGAGTTCCTTCCTTCCTTCCGAGTTCCTTCCTAATTCCTTCCTTCCTAATTCCTTCCTTCTCCCCCTCATTCCCTCCCTCCCTCCCTTGTTCTTTAATTCTTTCTTTCACTATTTATTTCTTATTTGTTTTATTTGATAATAAAATAAAGCAGGAGAAAATAGGTAATATTCTTCCTCTATCCAGCAGAGGGACAATATGGTTGTTTTATTCTGCTAAACAAAAACTGTAAATTTTCTAGAATATTAAACAAGTTTATGTTCTGAACCACATATTTTGTGTCCAGTGAATGGAAAAAGGAACATATTGTTTCCAATTTTTAAGAAAGGTTGATAAGAAGCCTTGGGGTACTACAGACTGAAAACCTCATCTCTGCATCAGAGAAGATTGTGGAACAAATCCTCTTAGGAGGATGTTAAAGCAAGTGAAAGATGACGATCACTGAGTGATCGTGTTGACAGACAAAGGAAATAAAATTCTCCTAAGCCACAATTTTATCTCTAAATTGGAAAGATATGAAGAGTGGACTACTCAATTATGTTTGGTCAGTGATTCTACATAAAACTGTAAGTTGGTGGAAAGATGTGTCCCTCAGGGATCCATCTTGAGACTGGTGCTGTTGAATGGCGTAGCAGTGGGTTTTAGAGTACCCTTACTGAGTTTGCAGTTGGCGCTAAGCTGTGTGCTACAAATGATACAAAAGAAGAAATGGATTACATCCAATTATGCCTGATTAAGACTAAAACTGGGTTTACATTAACTAAATGAGGTTCTACAAGTGCTGCATCTGAGTCAAGACAATCTCAAACTTGAGCACTGATTGGGAGCATCCCTAAAGCTCAGGATTTTAACATTCTGATGGATGAATGGCTTGACATGACCCAGTAGTTTGTGGTTGCATTCTGGAAGGCCAATAGTGTCCTGGGCTGCATCAAAGGCCAAATGACTAGCAAGGAGAGAGAAGAGATTGTCTTCCTCTAGTCTTTTCTAATGAGACCCCATTTGGAGTACAGTCTCCAGGTCTGGAACACCCAACACAAGAAAGTCATGGTGCTGCTGGAATGAATCCAGAGTAGACCATGGAGATGGTCAAAGGGCTGTAGTGCCTCTCCTGTGAAGAAAGGCTAAGGAAGCTGGTCTTGTTTATCTTGAAGGAGGATCAAGGGTGACCACCTTGTAGCCTTCCAGTGTTTAAAGAAAGATAAAGACAATTTTTTATTTATTTATTTTTTTAATGGATAGATACTGGTAAGGTAAGGGGAAATTACTTTGAACTAAAGGAAGACAGAGTTATAATAGATATTAGAAGTAAATTTCTTACCCAGAGCATGATAAAGCCCTGGCACCAAATACCCAGAGATGCTGTTAATGCCCCATTCCTGAAGGTGTTCAAGGTCATGTTGGATGAGACCCTAGGCAGCCTGATCTGGAGGGTAGCAACCCCTGAAAAAGAGGTTGGAAATAAACAATATTTTAAAAACCTCCAGCCCAAAACATTCTATTATATGATTTTTACTTTTTTTCAACACAAAGATGAATTTCCTTATCATTTAGCCTAAATTAAGGCATTCTTTCACTTACAACAAAATCAATGCATTATTTTCTTGAAAAGAAATACATACGCACAATTTTTTATTGTTATTTTATTTACTTTTTACTGCAGAGGAATTGTAGCAGAAAGGCCATGGAGGATTACCACAAAGATAGGGGATATGGGAGATCTAAATGTTGGTATATTTTTAAAATCTAACAGCGAGTTTTTCACAGACTGACACCTGAATCTTCAATTTTAGATCCTTCATGGTGATAGAGGATATTTTTTCTTAATTGTAAAAACTGTTATCAAAAATAAAAAGCAGATATAAATGACTTTATTTTCTCTTTTAAGGTTCTTAACTTTGAATCTCATTAGATAATATCCTCCAAGTCTGCTAACAGAGATTAATTTGAAAACTTCAATGAAAACAATTTGTCTAAAAAGGTGTGAAAATATATTAATTTTCTTAATAAATGAAAAAATAAAGAGCCTCTTCAGCCTTAAAAAAAAAAAAAAAAGGATTCATAGTTTAAAAGCTAATGCAGACTTACGTACATTTAAAACCATGTGTATTAACCCTTTAAACCAAAAAGCGACAAACCCTACCAGAACATGTCAGACATGACCTTGTATCAAAAGATGAGATTTGGTTGGTTTGACTTTGCTATCTCCCTGTCGTTTACATATTTTCAGCATTCATGTTGCTTGGGTCCATAATTCGGATTTTGTTGTGAAAATGAAGAACAAGACATTTAAAAATGCCACATGTGTACTCTCTAGTGTATGACAGATAGTTTTAATCATTGCTGGCTAATTAAAACTCATGTCTACATCTTATCTTCAGTCTCATTTTTGGTAAGTGCATTAAAATGAGTTGGGCAAGCATGTGTGATGGTGATGGTAAATTTTCCAGGTTAATCTCATTTCATCATGAGCCATGATCAGCATTTTAACATTTAAGTTCAAAAATGACTTGAAAGCATGGTACCTTGTAACTGACTGATGTCACTCATGGATGTATTGTTTGCCCCCTGCTTTTTCTGCCTAGCATTAAAATTTTCCTTTCAACCTTTGAAGCCAAGCAGAGGCGTTCATTACCTTTCAGATGCCACACCAGTTTAATCACATTGATAGAGGGCTATGCAATCAAAGTGACAGTTCAATGATGATTTGCATCATGCCTGACTCATTACTTTGTGAAGAATTTGGCATGCCAATCAATGGAAAATGATGTGCAGTCCCTTGAAAAATGACAGTAATCCATTTTCCACCAATTGGCAAGAGAAGTCCTTGACAGACTAACAAGTTAGGGCCAAAGCCAAATTTTATTTGGCATATTTCTCACTTTGCTGCCATTTTGCTAAATCCTGAGGGTGTTTTTCTAAGCAATAACTTTTTTTCTTTAATGTTAAAGTTCTCATATCCTTCAGGATTTAGGCTTGCTTTCCAGGAAAGGCCTTGAATATATGGATGTCCTTGTAGTCCTGTTGAATTCTGTTATCATATCAAATACTTTCAAATGAATGTCTTCTGTTGAAAATATCATGATAACATTTATGTATTTCTACACTGACAATGTTGTTTAAAATTATCTTTGTCTAGCTCCCTGTGTGATCAGACTTTCCCTTCTTCAGAAAGCTTTGCACTACTGCTAGATTTATACTGAATTGAGCTTTCACTGTACAGCTGCATCCTGGACTCCACTGTTTTGACCAAACATAGTAGTGTACATCATTCAGCAAAGTTATTTATTGCAGAACTAAATCTGAATTGAGATGATTTTTCAGCTTTCAGATTTAATAGAAAATAAATACTAAAACAATACTTAATCCAATCCCTCAAAATCATAGTTCAGTTATGAAAAACAAATGTGTGGTTACAGTTAAAATGAAAATCATAATGATCATGGATCATATGAATTATGAAAGGAAAGGAATATAACTGTGATTTTGAGATTTTATCATTATAATCATGGTAAAATACATATAAAAATGAAAATATTTATTAAATTGATGTGATTGTGTATTTAGCTATTTGGTATGGGGTTCTTAAGAGAAAAGAAAATATGAGACAGTAGCTGTAATTTTAGTTTGAAATAATCGCCTCTATATCCCAAATTAAGATGTCATAGAAGCCGTTGAAAAAATGAGGATGATTTCTATTATCAGTATCAGGATGAGGTTAATACCTTCTGAAAATGCCAGTTCTGGTCTGATGCCTTCAGAGACATCTAAAACGATCAAGTTGACTTGTAATTCAATTATTGTTTTTTAAAGTTTGTTTTACTCATTTGCTTCCATTTCTTTATCAGAACATCAGCTTTGGTCATGAAAATACTGTTGAAGATATATTGGCTTAGAAGATAATCTAACAGATAAAGATTTTTTTTTTCAAATATTCTTTTTTTTTTTTTTTTTCTGATGGATTTGCCAGAGCAGATTCTAAACCCAAGAAGTAGTCAAGGTAGCATAATTAATGGCATAATTTATTGTTGTGTTGGAATAGGAGAAATTGATAATATAATGATGTATCTGGAAACAATATTAATGCTGAATTGAAAATTATGCTTAGATAAGATACCTAAGTGTACCTAGTGAGATTAATTTCACTCCCAAATCTTTTCTTTCATCTTTTTTAACGAATATACATTTTTCTTTTTAGTATTCTCTTAGTATTCATAGTGTTTATTTATGCATATGTTAAACCTAAAATGGAAAACAATATTCCATCATTTATATGGGAAAATGATATAGTAAAATCTATTACTGAGAAAACAATTTGTTTATATATGTACACAGTCAATAAAAAGAACTGCAGACACTCAAAATATGGTATTTATTAACAACACTGATTGATTGTTAAAGCAGTGAGATTTTATTTCCTACTTATATTCACTCACTGTCATTGGATCACAAGTCTCTTTTTGAGATGTAGCATTTTTGGGATGTAGTTCTGCAGTAATGATTTTTAAATAAATACTTTCAGGTAGCTTTACAAAACATGTGAGTAAGGCAACATCCTTTTGTCAATTGTGGACAGTTATTGCCACGTCCCAGCATAAATAATAGAAAATAGTCTGAGTTTTGAGTTTCAGACTTGATAAGTGCATCAACAAATATTGTGGGGAACACCTGCAAAAAATGTTTAGAAGAAACTGGAAAAAATGTATTAAAAATGTTTAAAATGTCTGAGCATTTAAACACATCAAAAGGAGGAAAAAAGAAACATTTTCAAGCTTTCTAGTATTTTCACACCAAACATAGATTCCTGATCAAAAAAATTTGATGTTGAACTTCTTTGAAGAAAGCTATGTAGCATTGGAATCTATGTAGCATTTCAATATGCTATCCAAGTTTGTTGTGTTTTTCTTTTGTTTTGTTTGTATTGTTGGTGTTGGTTTTTGTTGTGGGTTTTTTTGGGTTTTTTTTTTTTTCTTGTTGTTGTTATTTTGTTTTGTTTTGTTATGTTTTTTGTTCTTTTTTTTTTTTTCCAAAGTTAGATGGTGAATCCTATTCTCAGAGGTATATCAGACCCAACCATGCATAACACAGTTATAAAAAATGCACATACAATTCTAATGTTGACAGTTCTGTTTAAGAAGTTGATTTGCCCTGAATTTCCATTTCCTACATTCCAGCTTTCTGCAGTGTTACAGTGATTTTAAGACACTTAAAGTTCTCATATAGTCTGCTTTTTTATTTTCTTCACAAAAATATCTGGATGACAGACTCTATTTCTTTGTTAAAAATGTTGAAAATATCTTCAGGGCAGAAAGCTGTTTTCTTCATATGAATTTATTCAGATATATAGGTCTATTTTGCAAGGGTTTGAGTCATCTATTATTGGAGATAAATAACTCTGCAAGAAGCTAATAATATAAACAACTCAGATAAATGAAAAAAGAAAATATTTTCCCTTTATAATAAGTGGAAGATTGAGAAAAAGGCACCTTGCCTAACAAAATTTATCTCTGCCGAACTTGAACCTGTAAACTAGAATCCTGATTCAACATCTCCAACACTAAATTGTCATCTTTTGTGCAAAGTCTGCAATCCTAGTTATCATGTAGACTTCAAGTTTAATTTTTGTAAAGAAAAAATAAAAGAACCAATCAGCCTATGACATTATAAAGCACAGAATCAAAGAATTGGAGGGGTTTGTAAGGGCCTCAAGAGATCATTGAGTTCAACCACTTCTATAGCAAGTATTCTGCGACAGGTTGCGTATGTAGGCATCCAGGTAGGTCTTGAGTATTTCTGTAGAGCTCCAGAATCTCTTGGTAACTTGCTCCAGTGCTCCATCACTCTTACTGTAAGGAACTTTTTCCCCATGTTATTATGGAACTCCTATGTTCAGGTTTTATGCCACTATTCCTAGTCCTATTGCTATGCACCACTGAGAAGGGCCTGGCTTCATCCATTTGTCTCCCACCTCCCTTTAGATATTTATATACATTTATCAGATCCACCCTCTGTCTTCTTTTTCCCCAGGCTGAACAGAACCAAGTTACTCAGTCTTTCCTCATATGGGAGATGCTACAGGTCCTCTAACATCTTTATGACCATCTACTGGACTCCTTCTAGGAGATCCTTGTCTTCTTTTGATCTGGGAAACTCAGAATTGGAGAAGATATTCTAAATGTGTCCTCACTAGGGCAGAGCAGAGGGGGAAAATCATCTCCCTCAACCTGTTGGCCCTATTCGTATTAATGTACCTCAAGATATCACTGTCTTTCTTGACCATGAGCCAATAGTGTGTCCTCGTAGCCAACTTGCTGTTGTCCATCAGAACATCTAGGTCTTTCTCTGCCATGCTCCTCTCCAGCAGTTCATCCCCAAATCTGTACTGATACATGTAGTTATTCTTCCCCAGGTGCAAGACTCTACACTCGCTCTTGTTAAATCACATCAGGTTTCTCATTTCCCAACTCACCAGTCTGTCCTAGGCTTGTTTAATGGTAGAACAGACTTCCAGTGTGTCAGTCACTCCTCTCAGCTTTGTATCATCAACAATCTTTCTGAGAGTGGACCGTATCTCTTCTAAACTTTGATTTTATACTTCGGATACATCACATTATCACTAATTCAACTTGAACAATTTTGTTATTTAGATATAAGGAAAAAGTCCTTTGCGGTGAGAGTGATAAGACACTGGAACAGGTTTCTTAGTGATGTGGTTGATGCCCCTGTCTCTTGAGACTTTCATGGTGAGGCTGAATCAGGCCATAGGCAAGCATATCTGGCTATGGTGTCCCTGTTCTTTGCAGGAAAGTTGGACCAGATGACATTTAAAGGTCCCTTCCACCTCTAAAGATTCCATTATTCCATGGTTCTGTGTGTATTTATTACTTGAGAAGGTAATAAATTATATATAATATATTATATATAATTAATATCTTATATATAATTAATATCTTATATATAATTAATATAATATATTATATATAATTTATTACCTGAGAGGACCTATACATATGTAGATTTAAACGAAAGCAGAAAAAGAGAAAAAAATAAAAGCTCTCAAATATTTTCTTGAATTTTTTTCCATAGTCAAATATCTGCTCAGAGATTTATCACCTACTTCCTATTTTTGGTAACATTTGAAAGTTTTCTTCTTTTTCAAGGCCTGAAAAAAAAAAAAAAAAAAAAAGACAAGAAAAGAGGAGAAGGAAACAATGGTGTAATCTTTGTTAAGAAGTTTTATTACAAAGTGGTTCACAGACTCAGCCAGAATATTTTTATGTTTCCTTTGTTTCTCCTCACTAAAAGGAGACCAACAACAAGAATTCTCTTTACCCAGTACGTTGGAATTCTACTGTTCATGCAGTTATGGCTCATTTTATACAAAGGAAAACAAACAGCAAATAATGAATGTATATCAATTTAGTTCTTCTGCTGATATCCATCTCAGAGATGCTACAGAACAGCAATGTTAACAGAATGTGGATGAAAATGCAGAATATTTGCCACTGGTAATTCACATTTTCCATCAACAGCTTGAGAAATATTTAGAGTGTAGTGCTGTGTCAGCATAATTATTTGATGTTTTATTTCCTACTCATTATCACAAATGTGCTGTTCATGTAAAGATTGAATGAGATTTCAATATTCCCAGTGTTTTAAAACAACACAAAGACAGAACAGGCTTATATATATGTATATATATTTTTATTTTTTTTTTACCTGAGAGAAGAAAGTCTTGTAACATAGTGGATTTGGCCTCCTAGGTCAAGTGGAACTTTGATATTCCTATACTGTAAGTGAAACTCAAACTATATTGCCTATTATTAGACCTATATCGGTGGCGATCTGCATATCTCAGACTATAAATCACTTCATTTACTTCTGTAGCTCCTCCTCACATAAGGAAATCTAGAATTTAGGCTATTCAAAAGATGTAATGTAATCTTCAGCAGTGAATGAACATACTGCATATTCTCACTTGTCTGGAGCTGACTACAAACAGGAAGACATGGAGCTGACTAACAAACAGGGAGACGTGATTAAGATGTATATGTTTTTCTTTTATCTGAGTCTGTGTTTTGACAATCTGGATTGCAGCAACAAAAATAACACTGGAAATAAAAAGAGTCAGTTTATCAATGAAAAAATGTAAAAAAATTATTAATATTAATACCTGAAAAATAACGAACACTACCTGTTTTAGTTATGAGAAAAGTTAAATTTCTTCTTTTTTTCTTGTCTTTGAAATTATGAAATATTCACTTCATGGCCCTTTAGACTCTGAGATGGTTAGTACTTCAAATGTCTTATGAAGTGAACTAGTTCAGCATTAGAAATAGATTCCTGGCTCTATGTAAATCCCTGTCTTACATTTTTCTGTCATCTTAATGAAGCTGTTGTAAGCACTGGCTTGCATTAAACAGTGGAACTATATTCAGGCACTCTAGTTTTATATGTGTTTTCTGCTCTGGGTTGTGCAAATTGGAAAGGCATAGACAGAAAAGGAGGTGGTGATGCACATGATTCAAGATACTAAGTGGCTGAACAGCATTGAGCACATTCAGACACATTCACCATGAATGTATAGAGTAATAGAAGCTGCATTGGTAGGATAGAATGACTGCAGTGTCAATGTAATCAGGAAATGGAGAAGCTGGACATAGATTTGTGCATCCTTGTTTTGCTTTTTTTTAATTAATGCTATTCCTTCCCACAGCTCTACGTCTCAGCATAAGAGACACGTTTCCTGATGTGCAACATGTTTTAAATTATTGGTATATTCTTGCCTATCTAGTTAGGATAAACACTCAAAGCCTGTACTTCATTTTACAAGTTCTTTTGTCAGGAATTTTTTATAAAATGTTCTGTTCTTCATAAAGGTCTGTATGAGAAAAATGTTTAAAAGGTGCTGATTTCAGAGGGAAAAATCAGATAATCTAAACAATGTTAAAGAAATTCCTGACATACAAAAACTTAATAAAAAATGATATCAGAATAGACTTCAGAAATATTTGGGTGCTCCAAGGAAATTGAGGCTGTAAAATAGAATATATTGTTGACATGACTTTGCTGTAGATTCAGAGTAAATTCCCTTTTGTTCTGTCATTGTTATAGATTTCATTCAGTAAAATAAGTCATGCAGTTATGTGTAGTGAAGATGAACACTGTGTTTAAAAACGGAGAATTAAGAAAATAAAAAGTTACACAGAATCAATGTAGTAATAAAATAGTAAAAATAATAAACTGGCTAAATAAAAGCCAATGAGAAAACTCAAATTTAAAATTTAATTGGATTTAAAAGAATAAACAAACAAACAAACAAAAAGTTTATGGTGATATCTATTCTATCACTTGAAAACTAACGTGGTCTTAGATTTAAAACATGTATTTGCATGAGAACAAATCCATCCTTATCATGACTCCATTAACATTGAATGTTACACTGCATGGGCTTTGACAGGAGTATGCATGTCTACCAGAGGCAAGAATATAAATTCTGTAATGGGACAAATCATGTCAATAGCTCTTTTTCATTAGAAGGCACTAGGTCTAAGCACAAGCAATTTTAGACCTCAAAGAAACCTGGAATAAACCAGTGGCTTTGCTCTTGTGGAAGTCTGAGGAAATGCAGAATGATTAATTAATAGATTACATAGAAAAATGGAGAAAAAGTTGTGAATTGATTCTGACTCTGACACCTGTCATCTGCCTTCTTATACACAAGACAGCCTACTTGGTCTCTTGATACCCAGGATGATCTCATGGGTAAAGAGACAACTGATGTCTATTTTGGCCACATTGACCGTGAAGTAGCTGAATTTAAACTCTCTTGTGATAGGAGAAAAACTTCATCAAAACCTTTGTGCTGGATATAGGGAGAGCAGATTTCAGGCTGCTCAGTGAACTAATTAGTGAAGTTCCCTGGGAAACAGTTTTTGAAAGGATTGGGTTTTATCAGTTCTGGCCACTCTTTAAGTACCCTCTTAAGAGCACAGAACCAAGCAATTCCAAAATGTCAGAATTCAAGCAAGAAGATCAGAAGGCTGGCTTGGCTGAAAAGGGTTCTTCTTCTAGAGCTTTGAAACAAAAAGAATGACCAGAAGAAGTATGGCCTCCGGAAGAGAAGTCAGATTACATGGGAATATGAAAGGGATGTTATTTGATGTAGTGAAAAAGATTTGTATGGCCAAAGCTCGCTTGGAGTTGAAGCCAGCCAATACAACAAAGAAGTTTTTTAAAATATGTTAGCAACAAAAGAAGGACCAAAGAAAACTTTTTTTTTTTTGTTACATGATGGGAATGGTCACCTTACAAATAGAGAAATAGGCACAGAAAAAAAAACTTAGTGCCTTCTTTTTCTCTGTCTTCAGTGCCAGTGATAGGCTTTGAAAGCTGGCAAACTTTGTTCCATTTTTCAAGAAGGGCAAAAAAGAAGACCCTGCTAATTATAGACCTGCCTGTCTCATTTCAGTGACTGATAAAATTATGGAGAAAATTTTGTTGGAAGTTATTTAAAAACACCTGAAGGGCAATACAGTCATTGGTCAACAAGAGCTCATGATGGAAAGATTCTTTTAAACTAATTTCCTCTTAGAATAATAGAATTATGGATTCATAGAATCCTTAGAGTTGGAAGGGACCTCTGAAGACCAAGTAGTGCAACTGCACTTCAATGAAGGGGCACTACAGCTAGACCAGCTTATCCAACCTGGCCTTGAAAGTCTACAAGGATAAGGCATCCACCAAATATCTGGGCAATCTGTTTCAGGACCTCACTATCCTCACTGCTGAAGATTGTTTTCTTATATCTACCCTACATCTACCCTCTTTAAACTTTTAACCATTTCCCCTTGCTCTGTCACCACAGACTTTGCTGAAGTGTCTGTCCCCTCCTTTTCTGTAGCTCCCCTTTCAGCACTGAAAGATCTCTATTAGATCACCTTGCAACCTTCTCTTCTCCAAGCTGAGCAGCCCCAGCTCTCTCAGTTTGTCCTCATAGGAGGGGGGTTCCATTCCATGGATCATTTGAGTGACTATTTCTGCGATCATTTCTGGATGTGCTTCAACAGGTTCATGTCTCTCATACTGAGGACTCCATATCTGGACATGGTACTCCAGGTGAGGTTTCATCAGACTCATCTCATCAGAGTAGAGGGGCAGGATCACCTCCCTCACCCTGCTGACCACACATCTTTTGATGAAGCACAGGATACAGTCAGCTTTCTTGTCTGCAAGGACAAATTGCTAAGTCATATCCAACTTCCCAACTTTTCTTATGATAATGTCAGACATCCGGTTGACCAGCTAGACAAAAAACATAATGTGATAGATGAGGACTTGGTTAATGGTTTGAGCCCAAATGGTAACTGCAAATGGCATTGTATTAGGCTGGTGGCTGATCACTAATGAAGTTGTCCAGGGCTCCATTTTGGTTCCAGTTCTCAGTGTTTTCATAAATGACTTTGATATAGGACTAGAAGGTTGTTTGAGTAAGTGTGCTGAGAGTAATAAATAGTAAGGAGCTGCTGACTTGGTCAAATGTAGAGAGACCTTGCAGAGAGCTCTAGACAAATTTGAGAGCAGGGCAGTCAGTAGCTACATGAACTTTAATGAAAGCAAGTGACAGATCCTGCACTAGGGAAAAGACAGCCCTGATTTAATGTGCAGACTGGGAGATACCTTGGAGAGAAGCCCCACGGAAAATGCTTTGAGGGTCTTGTTCAACAGCAAACTGAACATGAGCTAACAGAATGCCCAAGCAACCAGGAAGGCCAACAGTATTTTGGGGTGCATTAAGCACAGCATTGTCAGGCAGCTGGGGGAAGTGATTGCTCTGCTCTAACCTTCTTTATTGTAGAGGAAAGGAGGCTGAGGGAAGACTTCATTGCAGCCTACAGCTTCTTTACAAGGGGGAATGAAGGAGAAAGCATTGATCTCTTCTCTCTGGTGATGCAGTGATAGAACCTAAGGGAATGACAGATGCTGTGACAGGAGTGGTTCAGGTTGGATATGAGGAAAAAGTTCTTCACTAGGAGGGTGATTGGGCACCAGAACAAGCTTCTTAGAGAAGTGATCACAGGACCAAGCTTGCTGGAGTTCAAGAAATGCTTGGACAAAACTCTCAGGCATAGGATTTGATATTTAGGTGATCCTCTGTGGATCCAGGAGCTAGAATCGATGATCATTATGGCACCCTTCAAATTTTCTATCCCTTCTATTTTTCTATGATGATTTCTCCCATTCCATTCACTGTTGCTACTCAGGTCACTGTGCTGGCAGCACTGAAGCTGTCCTCACTGAGTTTGTAAATGTGTGACACAAAATGCCCCCTCTTCAGAGTTATTATAGATGCAGTGCAAATGATGCTAATAATATTAACAGACTGAAAAGCATTGTTGTAAATATTTGCTTTAGGAGCAGTGATGATATGTTATGGATGTAGTTGGGCATTTGTATAATGCAAATCAGATACCTCAGCAGTGACTTTTCAAGCAAGGAGTTATTCTCCTCCCAGAGCTTGTTCACTGCAAACCAAATGTGGTTGCTAAATTCCCTGCGAGTTCACCAAATGATACTTGCTGTAAATCTCCAATTCTTTCCAAATCATAGATTTACCACAAATTCTCTTTAGGGTTTAGACCATCATCTTTTGGTACCTCAGTTCCTCTGCTTATAAGAGATAAACCATCCTCTCCACATGCGGATGAAAGAAATTAGTTGCTATCAAGTCTTTCACAAAGGACTGAATGAGTGTGGTCTGTTAGTACAAGATTTTATTAAGAGGGAAAAAAAAATCAACTTTTAATTTAACATCAAAGTAGACTAATCTTTTTAAATCACATTCAATTATTTCTTGATGGATAAAGCTGATCTGTTCTCATCTTCAGATCTTCATCCTTCTCATATCAGAATGCTTTCTCATTTTCTTACTATGGAGCTTTAAAAATGATCTGGGGAGTCATAAAAAACTATCCCACTCCATAGATTCAAGAGGCAACCTAACAGAAAACAATTATCTTGAACAATGAAAAGATCCAATAACAGCTGGGGCATTAATACTTTTATAAAAGAGTTGCACCATGCCATGTGACATTTCAGTGCAAGCCAACCTAGCTAAGTGCTCTTGAACACTGTGTTGCACTCACTTGCACCATCAAAGATCAGAAATTGTCTTGTGGTACTAATTTTTTGAAAGTAAAGCCGGCAAGAGAAACAGGAGAGCTTTACTTACTACCCTCTGTTGTTCTAATGTACCTTAGTTTCCACGATACACCCTTAATAAAACAAAAGGGAACCTTCCAATAAAAATATCTCCCCATTTTATAGTGTAAAATACAAGCAATTTTATCAGCATTAACACTGATTGGCTTCCATTAGCCTCTTGCCTTCTAATAAAATTTATGATACCTTTCAGAAGCTCAATTTGATAGAAAGTGAAGTGATTACACCCTGCTTAGATATCTCTCCAGCATCTATTCCAACAATAATGCGGTAATTTTATGCATGAAATAGCACAATTGGCATAAATAGTTATAATACTGAGTGCTGTCTAAGGAACCTGGCTGCTGGAAAATTAGAAAGAGCTTCACACTTTTGAAACAGGTAATTAGGATTTCTTTCCATGCTCATAGGAGGCAGACTGGAGCTTCATTTTATATTTCATGTTTCATTAAAATATATGTGTTAAAAATAAATGTTGAATTTAAAGCTGTATGCATTATGAGAATTAAAGGTACAGCAGTAATGCAGATAGCAGTGTAAAATAGGCCTCTTTAGCTCCTAATTTTGCCTCTGACAAGAGTTTTAACACTTTCTGACAGGTAAATCAGGCTTCCACCACTTTTCAGAGAGCTTAATTCAGCTAAAGCTGCATATGGCTGTGGTCAGCAAGATGAAGTGTGGAGTTATGCCCCCCAAACTAGTCAGGATTTGAATTTGTGTCTGCTCAGAAATGTGGATGGCTAATTATACAGGAAGGACTTCCAAAATAGTGTTTTCTGAATACCTCTCCCTGACTTGGGTCTTATTTAACATCTTATCAGGAACCATCTATAATTTTCTTCACTTCTAACCTCAGCCAGCAGTGACTCCATATTTCTGAGTTCATTCTATCAATGATCTTATTTAGCCCTCAATTCAAGCCAAGATTTTTGTGTCAGAACCTATCCATGTATTTTGGCTAAGAAGGAGATATAATAAAATCCTAGCAAGTTGCTGTTAAGGACTAAATAGAAAATATTTTGCAGATTTAAGAAGTAAACAACATAGATCACTGAAGTTAACTAATACAGCTTAAAAATGCTTCCTACAGAAAATTTACTTTGCAGTCTAAGGATTTCCTTATTTTCTTTGAACTTAGTGATGGTCAACCTCTGAAACTAGAGGGATTTGCAAAGATAATGTGGTTTAAAAAAATCAAGACACTTTCAGTCAAACATGTGTAAAATAGGAATTGAATTGAATGTGAATTGGGCTTGACATTACATGATGGAATATGGCTATATTATTGCTTTCCATAGAGAAAAAGAAAGCAAAGAGCAAAAATGAAAGACTAAACCAAAAATCCTCAAAGTCATTGAGGATGAAGGCAGCTGTGAACAATTCTGTTAACATATATAAAATACATATTTTGACTTGAAAATTCTGTGGTTTTTTTTTTCTTTTTTTTAATGTGTTATCTCTAAAATTTGATTATTTCAAAGTCTTTGTATGTGACTGTATTTTATTTTTTATATGACTGCTCTGTTTTGTGGGAATGTCTAGCTATAATCTCACTGAAAAAAAAAAGCGATCTGGGAATGTTCAATTACCACAAAGACCTGAAAAATCAGGAACAATTCATTATTCTCAATAACTCCAATTTGTGAGTGTGCAAGGCACGTTTCACATATCTTAGATGTGTGTGTGTGTAGAAAAGGATGGATATTTTGTTCAGAAAAAAATCAGTAAGGAAGGAAAATAAACACTTTTATTGTAAAAGATAAGGAGAAAATACTTCCTAAAGAAACTGTCAGCAGTGGGGAAACTTAATTATCATTTTCCTCTCTGCACTCAAAATCAGAAAAATCCAACTGAAATTAAGTTTTATGAAATAAAAATCAATTACTTTAAATCAAGGATAAAACCACTTCAGTTCCTCTGAAGAGAGAATAGCAATTCTGCTAGAAGGCACCTCAATTTTCTTGATCAGTAGAATATGAAAGATGTTTATTACAATAATATTAAATTAAAAAGAAAAGGAGATTTTCAGTTTCTGTTTTTAGCACGAATATGACTATGGGACAGTAAATAAATGGTATAGTCAGAACCTTCCAACTTTGAAAATAAGGGGAACATTTCATAGCACTAGACTAAAATCCTCTCACAAGTAATACATTTCTCATCCAATGACTTATATTTCAAAATTTGATTGCTATTTTTCTCTCATTGTCTTTAAGCTCCACATGGCAACTGGGGAAGATAAGATCTTGAATGTTAATATGACCAGAAACAATAGATGAACAATCCACATATAACAACAAAATTTAAAATAATTTAAAGGAAAATAAAATGCTCTTCAACTACATTTCATATATAAAGCAATAAAGAGCAGGAGCTGTTTTTCTTTCACAGTCCAGATAAGATGTCAAAATTCACTGTCACTTATAAATTAATTAATACATTTTCCAAATGTCTTTTCTTCAAGTCTCTTCATTTTCTTGGCTGTTATTATATTACTATTATTACCTTTAAATTCATCTCTCTGTCACAGATGCTTCAGCACTAATTTCATCAGTTCCTGGTTGTAGGGAACAGCTTGTTGTGCTGGAGTCTGGCATGGAACAGCTGCGCCGTTGTCTCTGCAGCTTGGCTTACTGGGAGATGAGGGTTTCTCTAAGTACTGCAGGTTGTACTCCAAACATTCGTACTCTGTTCTACCTGGGACTCAGCCAACTTTCACCCTTTGGTAACATGTCACCAAGGTAGACTCTAGAGAATACACAAGGGCCATTTGAATTATTTCTAGGGAATAAATTATTCAGGAGATTTAGCCTTTGTTCCCAAACTGGTCCTGATTAAAATGAATGTGGTAGTTACACTTAAGTATTTAACAAATAGTTTATACAAACAAATTGCATCCTATGGATTGTCCGTGAATTATTTACTTCAGCTATTCATTCTCTGTTATTCCATAAGCTGTGTTGTGTCTCTGAAATCATATGTTCCCTGATTGGATGACTAAAAAATTGCATCTCTCTGCTCTCTGAGTGGATAACTGAAATCTTTGGAAGAAGGGTACAGCATATAATGAGTAGCAAACAGTAAGCTGGTGATGCAGCAGCACATTAATGTTTGGGTGACAAAGCTGACTTACTAATGCCTTCCCTCCTCTCCTCCTGTCTCTTGTCTTTGTCCATCTGCAGCCACCAAAATTTGTCATATTTATTACTCATTTGGGAGCAACACAAATGTGAATGTGTGCATTTTAAGCACACTGACTTCTGCAAGAGTTCAGTATTAGCACATTTTGGGGCTAATACTTGCAATTCTAATCTTGTGCAGCTCTGAAGGAAGCAGCTGTGATTGTGTAGCTGTACAATGCAGCGTGGTCATAGCTACATTGTTCTTATTGTTCTTGCTGTTGTTAATTAAACATTTTCTTAAAGTATAATTTGATTTCTTATGCAATTAAAGACTAATAATTATTCTTAGATTATGCTGTTTCTATTTCTGTTTCTCTAACAATGTTATTGAATTAACACACATATGGGGGCTGCTTTGAAAGTAATGCCTCCTTTTTTGTTATGTTGGGCCATGAGTTTTGAGGTGGATGTTGTTGGTATGGCAGTAGATGTTGAACCGTCTCACCAATATTCCACCATATTTGATTGTGGTGTGACAGATGGCAGCAAAAAGGTAGCCTGACAAATTGGCACCTGACATGGAAGTGTACATTAAGCAAATGTATGAAACTGATTTCCTAATCGAATATCATTTGCACTGTCTGAGATTCATTGATGCATGCTAAACATTTATAGAAATCAAACAGTGGTGACAACAGTGAGTTACTGCAACTGGAACAGATATTTATGAGCGTGATAAACAGCTCTTGTTCATCACTGGCAAAAATGCATAGCTGAAGGTGGTTATGTTGAAAAACACTGTTTTACAGCTAAGAATTTGCTCTATTGATAGTGTTATTATGTTCTTTGCAGACGTTGTAGTTTCTGTGGAAATAAAGAGGAGGCATTACTTTTGGAGTGACATGCACATATATCTGCACACATGTACATATGTATATATATATATAACAGTGTAAAATTTTTCTATTTGCCTATAAGCAAGATTTTGAGCATAATACAGTTGAGAGTGCATCTCATGACTAAGGGGTATCAGGTGCCATGCGTTTGTGTGTAACTGGGATGTTGCACAAGTGACAGGGGGGAAAAACCCAGCCAGGAGTATTAGGTGGAGGGAAATGGGTCAGTTGTTATTGTTTTCCATCTTAAACTTGTTGTGAAGTTTATCTTTCAGGCTGTAGTAAACAATAGCATCTGTTGAATGTGAAAATATATTGCTCTCAAAATCCTGCTTACTGGCACTCAGGAAACATATCTCAAATAGGAAGCTAAGAGTTTATCATTAGTGTAATTAAATTTTTACTGTCTAATCATTATTACTCCTGATTTTATTAGAGTGGAAAGATAAAGAGTACTTCTATGTTGAAAATTTATTATAATAATGAACATATGGACTATCACTAAACATACAGTTCCAGTTTTTCTCCCTTCTTTCTAGTGTTATGTTCACCCACCTTGATATCTTTGCCAGAAGAATTATATGGATATAAAAGGATTCTTCTTGGCTTTAGGATCCAGCTGAAATCATTCTTATTGTCTTGCTTCCACATTGTCAGATATTGTTTTGCCTTCATTGATCCACAGCCCCACATTCAAATAAACTATATGCAATACTTTTTACATAGTAAGATAAAATTTCTTTTTTATCCCTGAAGTTGATTTCATCTAGTTCCAGGTCTGTGCTTCTTTAACTTGCTATGCATTAGTTGTTTATAGGTGAAGTCTCCAGTATTGGCTGCTTCTACATCCCATTAACAGTAGTCCTCTAGTCCTCTATGGCACATGCTGATTTCTCCAGGCCTCTACTGTGTCATAAAGCTGTATTTCTCTGTGCTACATAACATGGTAGCATATAAAAGCAAATAGAAGTAAAACAAATTATTTATTAGTATTTTGTCCAGTTCTGGGTTCCCCTGTAAAAAAACAAACAAACAAACAGGGACCTCCTGTAAAGATTCCAGTGAAGGGCCACAAATATGATAAAGAATGTGGAACACCACCCCTTATGAGGAAAGGCTGAGAGATCTGGGTCTGTTCAGCCTTGAGAAAAGACTCAGAGGGGATCTGATCCATGTCTATAAATATCTAAGAAGCAGAAGGCAAAGGGATGAGGCTGGACTCTTCTCAGCAGTGTGTGGTGATAGGATGAGGGGAAATGGCCACAAACTGAAGCATAGGAAGTTCCGCACAAATGTGCATGGGAACTTCTTCACAGCGCAGTGACGGAGCACTGGCACAGCTGCACAGAGAGGTGGTGGAGTCTCCTACTCTGGAGGCATTCAAGACCCACCTGGACGCCTACCTGTGCAAGATGGGCTGGGAGCTGCTTTGGCAGTGGCTTGAACTCAGTGATCACTGGAGGGCCCTTCCAACACCTACAATTCTGTAATTTTGTGATTCTGTGAAATTACGTATAGTGAACTGGTCATTAGAAAAATTGCATTTATAGCTAAACCAAAAAAAACCAAAGAGGTAGACAGGTAAAGTCAGATTTAACTTGACAAGCCTTAGCTCTGAGGGTTGGTCCTGAGTCTCCTTGTACGGACAATCTGTGTCCCTAGCTCACACCTCTTTGCCTGTGATATCTGCAAATCAGAGGTGAATTTCAGGCTGTTCCACCTAAGAGATCTGTAAGGATGTTTCACTCACACTATTGTCTCTGCAGAGTTAAGAAGATTAGATAATAGCTTTCTTCTTAAAAGAGAAATGTTACAATATATGACGATATAACAAAGATTATATTCTCCTTTACTTGGCTACAGAACCATGAAACCAAATAAGGAGGAAGAAAAGAACAAGATGCCCTGTCCCAAAAGCAAGTGCACTCAGCAGGGCAAACACAAGATTATCTTGTTTGTGTTACTCCATATTGTCAAAGAAGAAAGAAAACTCATTGTCAGCGGTTTATGGGCAGATTCAGCCCGGTTCCATGATGATTGGTGCAGGGTACCCAGAGACCCACACCCTAGGAAAGGGGAAAGGGAAAAGGGAAAAGGGAGATGGGCCTAGAAACAAAACAGCGGCAACAATCTGAGGAGGAAATCTAATTTACTAAATAGATATCAGAAAGCAAAATAACACAATATAATACAATATAATTGGAATTGAAGCTAATAAATCAAATAAAATGAGCAAGAGAGAGTGTCCGATAAACCGAATGCCTTACGCTAACGCTGAAGGCGGACGGCAGCGAGCACCCACTGCTGAGTCCATCCCCAAGGAAAGAGAGTGTCCTGTGACTGCAGACAGTTTTTATCGTTCCCTCTGAGCGTAAGAACGCAAAGCATCACACAGTCCTCTGGGGAATGTAGTTCTTCTTCTCTTCTGAGACAGGTATACCTGGAACTATCAATGATCCATGGAGCTTGAGCATTAACTCTAAATGCACCACATGATGTTATGATGTGGAATACCAGTACCAAAAATCATAAAACCACGACACTCATCCTGGACAACATGAAAACATCACTCATCTGTAAACCAACCTGAATAGAATAATGATTCTTGCAACCACATAAATGAAAGAGTAGTGCCTAATAAATATTCACAAATATTTCAAGTAGCCTTCCCCTGAACATTTCTTACAGGAGAGAATATTAAAAAGGAATGATCTCTGATGTGGAACAAAATGTCTATAAGAAAACAATAGGGATGGCGGGAGATTGTTTCCTCCTTAGACTTCCCTGTTTAATTTCAAACACTGGATCTACACAAATGAAAAACTGAAAAATACAGTAGGCTGAATTCAGCTTGTGATATAGTGAATCCAGTTGAGTGAGACTTCAGATGTAGCTCAAACCTGTACAGCATAAGTATTCAACCATTGGCTTGCCTGGGCTGCACTTAGTGAATAGGAATTGCCATGGGCCACATAGATATCAGTCACTACAAAAATACTGCATCATATTTATTTCCATGGAATCTACAACAGGTACAAAGAGCACAATAGCACTGTTTTATAGGAAAAATTCTCAGCTACAAAATCTATTTCTGAACATAGTCACTAGCATTAACTATGCATTTCTTGTCAGAGATTAATAGAAACCTGTATGCTGCACTCATAAAAATATCCACCGGTGGCCATGACACACTGTCATAGTCACCACTGCTGAAATGCACTACCCACCACCTTGCTATGCTGACATCCACCTCTTGGTCTCTACAAACACTCAGAAAGCATCAATAAATTTGGACGGATGCAATTTTTTCTGCTTGGAGGAATTCGGTGACACACCTTTGCTTCATACATACTTCATGTCTTACACCATTTTGTCTTACACCATTTTGTTAGACTGCCCCTCTGCTGGCATCTGTCACACAGGAACGAAATGAAATGGAATACAGGTGAGAAGTTTCAACCATACCACCAGCATCCATCTCTGTCACAATACAACAGGAAGCGTTACTTTTGAAGCAGCCCTCATAAATTATACAATATTGCTACTTTATAAGTAAAAAAAACAGTTCAAATTTTAGTATTTTCCTAAAACATAAAGAAACAGAGAGGGAACAAAAACAAATATGTAAAAACAGTAGGATATTTGTGCTTGCTTTTGTGAAACTAACACATCTGATCAAAGGAAGTTATTGCAAACCTTAGAATGGTCTCAGGGTGTTCATCATAGATGTTATTGATGAAAGTTTATTTTTACTTTATTTAATTCTTGACAATAATCGTTCAAAACGCGCATACAAAAAACAGTGGCAGGAATAAGGTATGACTGTGAAACAAAGGATGTTTTTCTCTGTGAATAGAGAGCTTATGAAAGTCTGGAAAAGAGGCATGATCAGATTTTCTGAGGTGAATATCTCATGGCAGCACTCTACATTCCATTTGGAAATTTGCAGGTCATGTACTTATATCAACTGAAAGCAGTCTCGCAAACATAAACTTTTTTTTTCCAATCTCAAAACCTATTTAAAAATTTCTATCAAAATGGAAAGCATGGATGCATATTCTTCCCTGTTTCAAGTCCTGTATTTAGCCATTGTACCACAGCACATAGAATTATTTGCCATCATTAGAGTCATCACTGCACAGCACCACCTTCAATTGACACAGCCTTAACAGTGCTCTCACGGTTTGGTTGTATCTGAGAAATGGGTGTGTGCCTGGGGCCACTGTATGTTGAAGAGTCATTGTCTTTATAGTGCAGGGAAGGGGATTGGCACAATGCTGGCTGTGCCATGCCAGGCCCTTGTAGAGCACAACCACTTTTATGCAGTAGAGCATTTTTCACGTGGACATGACTGTGTCATCTGACGTTCAGAGCACTCAACATTTACAGGGAAAAAGAGGCTGAGTTTAAATTCTGCATGTTATTCCTCTGCTTTTGCTCGTCTTGGTTCTGGCTCCCAGTGTTGTGCAAAGAAAGAGTGCCACCTCACATCCAGATTCATCTTGCATGCATTCTGTTTCCTTTTGCTATTGGAGTGGCACATGCCTCTTCCTTCAGCAGCTGGTGGGCTCATCTGGCGCAATGTGAAAACTGACTCTCTCTTTTGTTTTCCTTTTGTGAATCCTAATAACTTTGCCAGACTTTTCTGCACACTGGCGATGGATGACATAGAAATGCCTGTCAGTACATAAATTAGGCTAACACTTGGGGAGTCCTAAAGAATGTTGCAAAGTAATGTCTGTGATGCCAATGGGGTTGCGCCTGTTAGGAAGAAGTTATTATAATCTCAACAATAGAGTTTATACACAGCTCTGGATGAGGACCAGGAATTCAAGCAGGTTGCTGGCCATCTGAATTTTACTTGCTGAGCTATTTCCCCAGATAGAGTCTTCAGTCACAGCCTGGCAGCTGCCTCAAGCGCTGCCAGAAAAGTCGTACCACTTTATTAGCATAACTAATGCCACTGAAGAAGATCTACAGATAAGGAAATCATTCAGCTTTGTATGAAATTTCAACATGCCATCATTTAGGCTCTTCAGTCAGCAATGCTTATGAGAACAGATACTTGCAAAGGCTCTCCGTTCACATCTACAAAAGGGCAGGAAAACAACTGAACTCTTGCATCACCTCTTTCCTCCTCCTGTCTGCTGTACATCACATCTAAAATGAAAGGGCACAAGAATATAATAGTTCTGAAACTCCTTTTAGGACTAAAAGCAAACAGAAGGAAAAAAAAAAAAGCAAACAAAAAATCAGGACTTGAGAAAATGGAACAGAAACGTGCCTGATAAATGATTTCAAAGAGGCAAGACAAAGACTTGTAAAGAGAAGAATCTGTGGTATTGGAAGAATACTATACAAGATCGGAGAAAGAGGGGATTCCTACCAGAAAAATTAAAATGAAATTTCACATTAGTTTATTCTTTCTCTGTCGATTATACTAGAGCAGAAGTTCAGCCCTTCCCATGTCTCTGACAGAGGACCACCCAACCTACCATGTCTATCAGCTGCAGCAGCCAAAGCCAGCTGCATCCAGAGAAAGTTTAAAACTCTGTGAATGTTCCTAATTGTGACAGATTGGGGTGTACCTGACCCTAGGTACTGATCAGTTCATGCCCTGAAGCATGAGGATACGAAGCTCTTGTCATTTTTCTCCCAGCTAGCAGAACTGCAGATGTTCTTTTTTCATTTACAAATGTGCTGAGCTTCCCTCATTCAAACTGTATATCCTTTATGGTGATGCCTTGGGCAGGCTGTATCTGCATCACTGAAGGGGCACTGAATATAGAGAGCAAAGAAAGGAGAAAATGGACAAATCAATGTATATACTCTGTGTTTACAATAAGCCACAGGTCGGTAGCTCCCTTCGCAATAGACATTTTCTTTTTTTTTTTTTCCAATAGCAAGACAGTGCTGATAAAGGCAATATGCAATTAGAAAATTCAAGGAATATCGTGATGTGATTGAAGAGGGGGTAGGTTTAACTGATAATAATTACTTCACATACTATTTGATTCTGTATGTTCCCGATTTTCAAGTTTCTCTGCAAACGGCATATGTGACCACATGGCTAAGTCATGCATATTGCTCTATCATTCTTGGTATTTGCACTATTTATACATGTTTACATATATATGTGTACATGTGTTCTAACATTACAGAGGGAGTGCTCCTCCCATGCAACTCAAAGCCAAACAATTATTTGTGTTCAAGAGGGTTTGATGAGAAGGAAAAATAAGACAGCAGAAAGGATACTTAGTGGAAGATTCTATTAAAAATGTGCCATTTTGTAACCCTGATCTAAAGAGTTGTAAGAAATAAAGAAATATTTAGGTTTCCTGGACTTCTGTTAATGTAAGAGTCAGTGTTAAGTAGAGGAAAAATTTTGATTTGTTATGACTATTTTATTCTCTGTACTGCAGTTCTTTCAGCTGATTCAAAGACACTTCTTTCCATTTTCTCTCTGAAGCTACTATCCATTATAATGTTTCCATAATCCATAAGAACATCAGTGAATGCTAACATAGCCCATCCCCCTTCATTTCCACTGTTACGAATTGCTATAAGGTCCCTAATCGTGGCTTTCAAGATTATGTTGGAGATGCTCTGAAAGACAGAAAATATTATAAAAAGCATTAAAATCATATAATCATTTTATTTTCCTGTTCAGGATTACTTATCATAATGTCATTTTTTTTCTCCCCATTCTCACAAGCCTTACAGAATCATAGTTGAATAGCATCCATTGGGACACTTCTATTCAGCTCTGTCTTAGGCTGACTCATTCTTTCTGGAGGTTTCAGATCAAGATTCAAAAACTCTTTGTTTCTGAATTTGAGAACCCCTATATAATCAATTACATCAAATTAAGTTGGTGAAAGATGCTCCATAACTTCAAAGATCTGATCTCAAATATGATTAGGAAAAATAAAGAATAATAATAAAATTTGTGAAATGTTAACCTTTTCCTGAAATGTTATTTTTATTTACATACTGTAACCAAAAGATCTCATATAAGCTAGAATAATCCAAGCTTATGAAATACTGAAGTCACAAAGGGAAAAATCATAACAGCAACCCATCCCAAGAAATAATTAATACCACTGCAAAGATCTGCCTGTCCAGAAGGAACAAAAGAAAATACACACAAAAATTATAAAAGAAAAAGGAAAGAAACAACCCCAAAACTTTAGAAAACCAAAGTTATAAAAATCTACAGCAAGAGTGGAGTAGGAAAATGACATTACATCTACAACTTTAACATTCTCTGTCACTTTACCTCTGACTAGCAAGTGGGAAAGTGCTTTCTGTGTCCATGCTTGAGCAGGGGATTAGATCAGGTAAGTCTCCGTAGGTCTCTTCCAGCTTCAACCATTCTGTGATTTTGTGATTCTGTGAAGAAGCTATGGACACTTTGTCTGGATTCCTTTCCCCTTGTTTTATTGGTGAGGGGTCGGACATACAAACAGGCACACAGGAGCAGAGGTAGAGGAGGATTCTGTACCACTAACATGGGACACAAAACTCTCCCTTCTGGATCAAGGTTGTAGGGGGAAGCCAGGAAAACAGAAAGGGTTTAATCATGTTGTTGTCTACCATTTGCTTCTGGATAATTCAAAAAATTACAGAATTGTAGGTGTTGGAAGGGCCCTCCAGTGATCACTGAGTTCAAGCCACTGCCAAAGCAGCTCCCAGCCCATCTTGCACAGGTAGGCGTCCAGGTGGGTCTTGAATCATCCAGAGAAGGAGACTGCACCACCACTCTGTGCAGCCTGTGCCAGTGCTCCATCACTGCACTGTGAAGAAGTTCCCATGTACATTTGTGCGGAACTTCCTATGCTTCAGTTTGTGGCCATTTCCCCTCATCCTATCACCACACACTGCTGAGAAGAGTCCAGCCTCTTCCCTTTGCCTTCTGCTTCTTAGATATTTATAGACGTGGATCAGATCCTCTCTGAGTCTTATTTTCTCAAGGCTGAACAGACCCAGGTCTCTCAGCCTTTCCTCATAAGGGATGGTGTTCCGCATTCTTTATCATCTTTGTAGCCCACCAAACTTTCCTACCCTTGACTTGCAAAGTGACTTTAGTGAAGCAACTTGCTAGCTCTAGTAGGATCCCTGTGCTTCTCTGCAGACTGTCAGTTAGGCAGTGCTTAGGACACTTACTGGCAGCTAAATCAAGAACTTGTTTCACCCATCTTTCTGCTCAGCTAGAGGAATGCAAAGACTGCCCGAGGGCTATATTTCAAAAGGAAAATTCAAATGCACAGCAGTCCCACTGCAGTTTCAGTGTGCAACTTGAAAATGGGTAGAGTTGAAAGCTACTGCTGGATAGGGGCAAGGCAATATGGACTTGCTGTCATGGGACAAGCCTCACAGTGTGGTCATTGCCTTGTTTCACAGAAAATATCCAGAGGCAAGTGCAGAACATTGGGTGACTGATTATTATTTATGTTTCTGCTGCAGATGTAGTATCACGACTTTGTGCAAGAAGCTAAAACTGAGTGTCTTACAATGTCTATGTGGAAATTAGGAAAACAAAAAAGTAAAAAAGAAAACAGTAGCAAACAAAGTATCCTACATAAGAACAAAGATCATTTACTGTTGATATTATAACACTAAATTGAAACATTCAATTGAAGATAGGTGCATAATTGATAGCAATGACCTTCACAGCAAACTGCAGACACGTTTCAAGCTAAGCAACTGGTCTATAGTTATTGATGACATGTTACTGAATTATTTATCACAGTCTGAATGAAGGAAATGATATTTGCTGTTCAAAATTACAGCAATACAGCAACAATGGAACAATGGAGAAGCGCAAGCTTTCAAACACAGAAAGGTAGTTGAAGGAATATGAATTGTACATAATTTGAGGTGCTGGGGGAGGCTACCAATGAGACAATTTATTAAGCCTTGTAGTTTATAAAGAGAGAGAAAGCAAAAATTAGAGGAGAAAATAGGTGCATTAGCAAACCCTTACAACAGATGGCAAAATGTCCTCAGATCCTCTAGTGGTGATATATATATGTATATATTTAAACTCTCAAAGATTATTTTATATGAAGATATCACCTAGAAAGTACTCACTCTGAGGACACAGAGAGCTACCTAGGAGACATTCCACTAAATTATTTAACACAGAATGACAGGGAAGAATTAAAGAAAAAAATTTTCCCTTCTAAAAGTTAAAGCAACAATCCACTGTGTATCCAGTGTTAAAGCTTAGGGTCCAGATGGTTGCCCAATAGAATTTTTAGCAAACATTTGGAGAGATAATAAGGCCTGTAACAGTACATAATTACTCACTTCTATATGGCTCAGTGCCCCCCTCATCTACATTTGTTTCTATAGTAGGTTTTTTGCCAAAAGAAAAAAATAAAGGGGGGGAAAAAAGGAAACACACCCTCAGGTTTTTATTTGTTGTTCTCCCTCCTCCTTCCTTCTAATTTTTAATATAATCTCTTCTCTCTCAATGCAGATATCAAAACCCATGTGTATGCCTATCTTGCAAATCCATGGGGTAATCCTTCCAAAAATGTGAATTTATATTGAATATTGTGAAAACCGTTTTAGGTTATTTTTAACAATTCCCCCACCCCTCCGACATCCCACATCCCCACAAACAAGCTAACAAACAAGCAAGCAAAACAACAGAAAACCTGCCTATATAAAGTTTAAAAATCTTCAGATTTTTAACTTGCAAATTATCAAGTCAGTGACAGTGAACAGAGTCTGTACAAGGACAAGAGAACCTTGTGTTCCAGTACCTTATAATTAACAGTGGGAATGCTACTAGTCTTTTACTCTTTTGTAATATGTTAGCACTCCAAGAGAAACAGAAAAAGAAAGCTTACCAAAGGACTCAGGAACTGAAATAATCTATGCTCCCTTTTCAGCAGTGAACTGAAAGAAAAATAAATAAAGACATTTCCGACGTTTGTTTTTCTAAGTCACCAGGTGTATAACCTCCATGAGGTTTACCAAAACCACTCCATGCTTCTAACTACAGAGTATTTCTTGATCTCTACAGACATTAATGTAAAATGCACGTGCTATGAATGAAAACCAATGTTGCCATTAGCAAACTGAAGTATAAAACAGACAATTTTATACTTAATTAATGGAGCAGTGACATCCTAGATCTTACTCTTTATTTTGTTTTTTGTACTTCAAAATCAAACTTGCAGGCTATTGTGCAAATGTGAGGCTACTGATGTCTTTATGAGAGTCATCAGGAAGAAAGCAAAGAGGTCTTTTCCAACCCTGGTGATTCAGTGATTCTATGATTCTATGGAATCTTTTTTCATTTTGTTCATCTGAAAAGCCAATAGGTAACAAACTTTAGTTTTAACATGTTTGGGTAGAAAACTTTAAGTGTGGAAACAGATTGGAGATCTGCTTTCCTTGTGCTTAGACTGATCTAAGCCCCAGGCTCAGATTCTCGGCTGGTGCAAGCAGGCTCTGCTTCAATTAAACCAATGGTGCGGCACCAATTTGCAGCAGCTCATGGCCTGACCTCTTCATTCTCTCACCCTCTCAGCTGCTAAGGAATGAGAGAGTCATTAGTCCAGTTGTTAGTGAATCATCTGGACAAGACAGTTGGAAGTGAATACTGCATAAATAGATAAAATGAGAACTAGCAAAGCTAGGAGAGAGGAAAAAAAGACATCAGATCCAAAGAACTGAAGAACTTAACTCTCTGATTTACCAGTATGTTTAACAACTGCAACACCAACAAAAGCAGCAATAACAATAGCAACAGTAAAAACTGAACCACTATAACATCGAAGAATGAAATAGTGAATACTACAAAAGGCATTGCTTTTTCATCACTAACAAGAATAACTTCAAAACAGTCAAAACAGCCTCTGGATATGTTGATTCAAAGCTTAAGTCCAACTTCTGCAACAATCCCTTCTGGCTGTCTCTGCTCTGGGTTGGAACTGAAGCAAGAGTTTGTGTTAAGCCTTCCTCTCACCTCCTCCATCTCGTCAGTCTCTGGAAAGTCACCATCTTGCTCATCTACATCTGTCTCAGTAAATTTATGAGGCATCAATGACACAGAAATCTCTCCAGGCCTTAAGCACTCAGGTAGTGAGTAAGTCTGATTGACTTTCTTCAGACCATGTCTCTGATACAGCCTTTCACTTCTGTCCACACAGGAGAACTCTCACCTTTGCTCTCACTACCTTGTATCTCAGTTTCTATAACATCCCTTTTATCTGGGTGAGAAAGCTGCAGAACACATATTCTTTGATTGACAGCCTAAGCTTGTCTCTCTTTTTCCTTCATCTCCTCATCCACTCCTTGTTGACTCTCACATTAGCTATAAAAAAGACAGTTATAGCTGAGGCTTGCTTCTGTACATGATTTCTCACTTGCTGTCAAGAGGTTAATTCTGACTTCCAGCTGGTATTTGGCTTTTAACTTGCATCATCAGCTTATGAAATTTTCACTCACTTTCTACTGCACTTATCCTCACAGGTTTTCACTGTCCTTTCCTATAAACAGACACAATATCTTTGCATTCTCTTGCAAATTCCTCCTTAAGGCTCTTACTTATCAGAACATCTTTACAAAAAGTCTGTGAATACATTTGCAGCAGCATTGGCTAGTAGTGTTTTATTATCTACTCTATTCCTTCAGGTGTGTCTTGTTTTAGGTTTTCTCTTGACAAATATTTTGCAAACAGGGACTATTTTCCTTTGTTCTGTGCTTGTAGGGTCTGCCAAAGTAGGGTCCTTATGTAATTAAGGTTTACATGTCTGTCAATAAAAGAACTAATAATGAGCTTCTGATGACTGAAAAGATTGTTCACATCATTTCTTTTAATTCCATTAATGTTGGGGTAAAACTGATATTATATTCACTGCCATGGATACACTATATGATTAATGAGATTGGAAGGCTTTGTATGTATGAATATATGAAGATATAGTTGTAAATAATCAATTTGTTTATCATTTTCTTGTGTTGAATATTAGAGCTTCAAAGAATAAGGTAGAACCTAGAGTTCAGTTCAAACTGAAATAAATAACTGACTGAAAATTTGTTTGAAATTATTGATTGGAGATCTCTGTTTAGGATGTAAGCCGAGGGAAACTGTGGCCTTCTTGTGAACTTCAGTCTTTTAGTTCAACATCAAGGTTTGTCCATCTGGAGGGTATAGCTACAAATATTCAATTCATTTACTATTTCCTTAGGTTTATTTTATTCTATTATTTATTATTATTATTATTTTTAATATCAAAGCATAAGACATTGCAACAAACAAAATACATTTTTTCCTCACTAACGGAAATGCTGGAAAAAAGTTATCGCATTGATAAATGTGAAAAAATACATTCATTAACCAAAATCCATGTGTAGATCAATCCAAATTCAGTCTATGTAAAAACATGGATAGGATTTCTTGCTTTCTGTTGGAATTTCACAAACATTAAAAAAACTATGAATAATAAAAATCTATGAATGATGCAGAAAAATAATGAGGATGTTTTCATATGATTGCTGACTCAGATTCCAGCAAAGTCTGAGATAGCGCATAGCACTTTAACCTGAGAATCCAAGTCTTTATTATTATTAAAAGCCTTAAGAAATTGATTTCAGTTAACAGCACTTTTCTCACAAGAATGTGAGACATCAACACTTACGATATGTCGTCTTCAGGAATTATTCTTTCTGAGGTGTTATATAAGTGGCATCACTATACAACTCTGCTTTGGTTCCATATTGGTTTCATACTATTGCTCGTATTGCAATAATTCCCCACCATAGGCTTAATGATTGTTGGTACTCTAAACTGGAGATTATTTATCCCATTTCTCAGTATAACTTTTCCAAAGTTAGGAAAGGTCAGCAGCAGTTCTGCTGCACAGGCTGGTTTGAGAATATAGATCCTGCTTCTGAAAAAAAATGCATACAGATTTTCATTTTGAGTACAAGATATGTCATGCTTTCCCCTTCTCAAATCACATAGTTGGAAACTTTGTCTTCATGGGGAGAAAAAGCAGATTGCTGAGAGGAAATCCAGTTCAGGAATGAGTTTCATTTGGCCCGTACTAAGAACACGACTATGGGTCAATCTAGTATGTCAGGAACTAACTCCCTCTAAGATGGCTTACCTCTGTTTTCCTTTACAAAAAAGCAATACCTGGTCACTGAAATGAACCCTCAAAATTGCCAGTCTGATAGTAATATATGTCATTGTTAATTGATGGAGTGTTTATGTTAGCTGTAAAGACAATGCCTTATTACTCTCCAGCTACATTAGGGCTACTTATTGTGAGAGTTGCAGCGAGTATTGGCCATAATATTATGCAGAGCTTATGTATACATATGTCCATCTATGTATGTTAAAGTTATTGTTATTTCTACATTATCATACTAAACAGTTGCTCTTTAGGAATGCTTCCCCCTTCTTATTCCTTAACTGCAGAAATTTTTTAGAGTATATGACACACAATTTGGCAGAAGTCAAAGCAGGACAGTATTGCTGAGGCAAAGTGATAGCAGTATGTGCTGAGCCTAAGGCTACAGCCAGAAAGCAGCTGTCAGTGGACGAGTAATAGATACCACTGGAAGACAGAAAGCTCACACGGTTACAAGATGTGGCACATTTCTCGCATATAGTAACAAATAAAAATGGCCAGGAACTCTGAAGCTTAGCTCTCTTACCCCCTGGCTTTTAGTTCACAGATTTCATCCCGTTCTTTTTCCAAATCCTAATTGCTTATTAGTAAAATTGAATCTATAACTGTCCAAGCAACACTTCTTTAGGCTACCAGCTACACCGTTAAGTTTCTACATGAAAATGAGAATCAGGTTTGAATGGCATCTTTTTCTCTAGGTTAATTTTTGTGCCAATGCTGAAATTTTTGAAGTAAGAGAGAGTTCCTCTTCCTATCCCTGTCATTAATTTTCTTAATCTCTATCATTCATGGTTTTTACCTGAAAGATGAAACAAAATAACTGACAGCAATGAATTCTCATTGCATTTTTATGAGAGGATGGTAGAAAGAGTGAAGATATGTCACTCCAGCCCTCTGAATGTTGCCTCTCACAAATGTTACTGCATTGCACATTTTTATGTTGATCTCCCAGATGGAAAGGTAGAATGACTGTTTAATTCTGTGACGCAGAATTTAGTGTTTCTGAACCTGAAAAATATTATACACTGACCAGTGATGGGCATTTAAAGAAAGGCAGACAGTTGATTTAACCAAGCCAGTTATTTAGTTTGATAAATATCTTCCTGACCTCATCTGGAGATAACCTTATGCCCTGAAGTATGGCTCTTTTCTCATCATTACAGAAGAGATAGGAACAGACCATTTTAAAGCTATCAAGTGTGTATTCTGATACTAGAGATGATGGAGAAGAGGAGCCCAGTCACTGTATCCGATACTGTGTGTAGAAATAGCTGTTGAGCCAATCTCATTTCAACATACCTGCAGACAACATGATAGAAAACTGAACTTCTGATGGACAGGAAGAAATATCATCCCTGTTCTATTTTGGATTTAGCTCTGCACGAATGCGTTTCCTGAACCTCATATCAGTCAGCCAAAATCCTCATGCCAGATACCAAATCACATTTGCCTAGGAACATACTGGAGCCAAGGTGATAAAAAATAAGTTTCACCTCTGTCCATGGAAAGGTGGGGGAACAACTTGTTCTCCAAGCATTTAGAAGAGAGGAAGGCTATCAGGAGTAGTCAACAGAGATTAATCAAGGAGAAATCAAACTCAAACAACCAGGTAACTTTTCCGTGATGTCACCACTGGCTGGAGAGGTGAGGAAAGAACAGTGGATGTTGTTTATCTTGACTTCAGCAAAGTATTTGACATATCCCACAACATCCTTGATATGAAGCTTCGAAAGTGTGGGATACATAACTATCTTTTGAAGTGGATGGAGAACTGAATGGCTGGCAGAGCTCAGAGTGGTTTTTTTTTTCTTATTTATTGTAGTGGAAAGACTAGTTAGAGGCCTGCTAGTATTTCCCTGGGGATAGTGCTGCGTCCAGTCATGTTCAACATCTTAATCAACAACCTGAATAAAGGGAGAAAGTTCGCTCTCATCAAGTTTGCTGATGATACAAAGCTGGGGATAGTGGATGACACTAGAAGGCTGTGCTATCACTAAAAAACACCTGGAGAGAGTGGACAAATGGGGAAGGGAGGAACCAGATGTGATTTAACAAGAGTGAGTGTAGAGTCTTGCACCTGGGGAAGAATAACGTGTATCAGTACAGATCTGGGGATGAACTGCTGGAGAGGAGCATGGCAGAGAAGGACCTAAGATGTTCTGATGGACAACAGCAAGTTGGCTACGAGGACACACTATTGGCTCATGGTCAAGAAAGAGTGATATCTTGAGGTACATTAATACGAATAGGGCCAACAGGTTGAGGGAGATGATTTTCCCCCTCTGCTCTGCCCTAGTGAGGACACATTTAGAATATCTTCTCCAATTCTGAGTTTCCCAGATCAAAAGAAGACAAGGATCTCCTAGAAGGAGTCCAGTAGATGGTCATAAAGATGTTAGAGGACCTGTAGCATCTCCCATATGAGGAAAGACTGAGTAACTTGGTTCTGTTCAGCCTGGGGAAAAAGAAGACAGAGGGTGGATCTGATAAATGTATATAAATATCTAAAGGGAGGTGGGAGACAAATGGATGAAGCCAGGCCCTTCTCAGTGGTGCATAGCAATAGGACTAGGAATAGTGGCATAAAACCTGAACATAGGAGTTCCATAATAACATGGGGAAAAAGTTCCTTACAGTAAGAGTGATGGAGCACTGGAACAGGTTGCCCAGAAAAGTTGTGCCATCTGGTTCTGTGGAGATATTCAAGTCACATCTGCATGCCTACCTGAGCAACCTGTTACAAGAACCTCCTTTAGAGGGGATGTTAGCCTCAGTCTGAGGAGGACCTTCCCAATTCCTGCAATAATGTGATTCTTAATGATGTGATAACCTTAATATCATCCAGATTGTATCATCTCTACCATTTCTTATTCCACTGAGTAGTCCTTAAGTTATTTACTGAAAATAGGAAATGTGTAAATAGCCACATAATCTAATGGGCAGTAGTAATAAATGAAGTTTGTTGTCTTTACACAGTTGCAGAGTGCTACATCACAGTTCCTTACAATTTCTCTTTTGCAGTAGCTTTCAATTGGAATGTGAATTTTCTCAATTATGGGATAATTTTATTGACATCCAGAGTCTCCTTTACTGTGAGATCCTTTCCCCATTAAGCACTATTTGTATGTACTTCTCTCTCATCTGTGATGTGAATTTGTTTGATTGCTTGAGTTCCTGCATTATGAGTTCAGTGACATTGCTCTCCACTTTGGAAAACAGGTAGGAGAGCACTTCTGTGTATTATATCTAATGAGATGGACATGAAAAATATGCCTAGGGCTGCAGAAAGACTTGCTATTAAAGTAATTGTCATGAAATCCCTACTAAAGAAAAAAAAGTGAACAGTTGCTTTGATCAGCAGATGCAAAATGAGAACATTCTTGTGACAATGGAAAGGCATCTCATTTTTCCAGGCCTTACAAACTAGTGAGGAACCTCACATAAAGTCAACAGAAAAGTTTCATAGATATTGCAGAGGGAAAAATGGTCATGCATTGCCTCATTGAACAGAACTGATCATCCAGATATCAGTGAGGAAGGACAGCTTCCCTTTCATCTGTGGCTCAGAAGAAGGCACATGACCTGAAATATTTAATGTTTGCAATCATTGTGGATGGAAAACAATACCTCTCATCTTTCTCTCTCCCGCCTCTAGCCATCTAGCAGCTCTCATAACTGGCATATGCTATGGCTGAGTGACCTGGCTTCATTCACAACTAAATCAGTACTAAAACAGTCAGAATGATAGATAGCAGCTTATCAATAATTGAAAAGAAAGGCTTAGAGATGTCCCATTATCTGAATAATTAATGCTGCACATGGGCTTTGTAATTCCTTAATAAAACTAACTGATTGATTTGCTTAATTAATTCCTTCTTTGACAGGCTTATTGCATTCCTTTTTTTTTTGGAGACAGGACCAGTCAAAAAAATAAAAAATAAAAAGAAAAAATAAAAAAAGAAAATAAAAGAAGTATAAAGGTGAAACTTAACATTAGGAAGGAAAAGGAAGGTTTAAAATTTTTCATAAACTTTAACCCTGCACTGAATAGACGCTCAAGGCTTAAATGAGACTTAAACTCCATATTCCTCCCAGCCTCTTCTCTCTCAACTTGAGAATTGTCAACTATGAAAATGGCTCCAAAAATGCAAATGTCCACAATGGGAGAAACATTCAACACATTCTCCACCTCCTTTGCATTTCACTTCTGTTCATGTCTCAGTGCAACTGATCAAGCATTACGTCAAAATGTAAAGTGTCCCATGACCACACCAGTAGTAAACTTCATTGAGACTTAAACACTTCTGAATAAATCGATCTGAATGAGATGTTTAAAGCCCATTTGTTCAACAGCAATTACCTGGAAAGTCAGATCCATTCACCATCATCTTCTGTCATAAACAAAATGCTTCCTTGGACTGGAGAGTTTACCTTTGGGAAAAATTTTATGCAGTGACTTACGTACAGGACTTACTGCACAAATGTTCATGGTAACCTCTTCACAGTGCAGGTGACAGAGCACTGGTACAGGCTGCCCAGAAAGGCTATGGAGTCCCCTTCTTTAGGGACCTACCTGTGCAACCTGATCTAGGGAGCTGCTTTGGCTGTAGGGACAGACTAGATGATCTCTAGAGATCCCTTCCAACCCTTAAAATTCTGTGATTCTGTGAAATTAGCAGTCACAGTCAGTTCACTGTTTCCAGTTTTTAACTTTGTTGTTTGCTGCGTTAAACTTATTTACACTGCTCTGGGAGTTGGTTAGGGTTAGGACAAACGATATGAATATGTTCAACTTTTACAGCAGAACACTATCTTATGCTAGACATTCATTAGGAAAACCATGCTATTTAGGAGAATCAAAGAGCTTACTGGGAAGGGCAGTCACTGAAACCTGGCCATAAGATCATATAACTGACTCCTCAAAGGTGAGCACTCTCAAACCGTGCTTTATGGTTATGCGTATGTGCAACAGTTTAGATCCAGACACATTACTCATCAGCACAACAATTCTTGCTTTGCACTTTGTTCTATATAAATATAGATTTATCCCTAAAATCAGGAGACACACTTCCCTAAAATTATCTCCATGGATCTCAATTAGGGATTAAACCAATGTCTACTTATACTCTTTCAAGTTTCCTTATACTAGGCAATACCAACCCAGACTTCAGTCTAGATCTGCTCTTAAAATGGTACTTTCCATTAAAATAGTACACTGAATTTCAGGCTTTACCCATAACATAATGCAAGGTGATAAGTAACTTTGATAAGTAACTGTAAATATTTCACACTTAAACTTTTCATGTTAATTCTTAATTGAAAAGCAGCATTTAATACTGAGAAAAAAATACGGCAATAAACTACACTTGAAATAAAATCTAAAAAAGAGCAGAAATTTGTTGACATTCAATGCCTTATATAAGCTCTATCTTCCAAATATTTGAGATAACAAAAGAAATAAAATGTGAAATAAATCTGCTGAAAAGTGAGAAAAGTCAACAAACTATTTAAATTACAGAAACACAGTATGTTGGACTACATGCAGGAGCTCTGTAGTGAAAATGTGAATTCTGTGCAGACCTGATTTCCAGCCTAATTTGTGGTGTGCATCACAGACATCCTTATACCATGTTGAAATCTGCAGTGTAGACATCTTTGTTTCTAGTTTTTAACTTACAATTTTCAAATGCTTGACCAGCAAGGAAAAATAAATTTTTCAAATTCAAATCAGTATTTGTTACCGTGACTACAATAATTTATTCAAGATTTTCCTCATGATAAACAAAGGCTATTGTGAAGGGGCTATTCTTGTTTGCTCAGGCTGAATCTTTTTAGGAAAATTTGAGTGTTTTTTCTTTTTTTAACCTCTTCCAGATTAAAGAAGAAAGAAGGATTAAAAAATTACCCCAACACATTACAATATAAAAAATTGGTCAGATTTGCTGTTAAAGTAGACAGGCATAAAGTGGCTTTGTTAATTCAAATAGTAGTGAGTTGAATATTGCACTACTTTCTGAATTCTGAAGTCAGTCACCGAAGGATGAATAACCCAAAATAGTGGTACTCTGAGAAAATAGTGAGGAAGACTGTATATTTTGCTAGGCTTACCTGAATGGTAAACAGAAAAGCAGTGAATAAAGAGAGGCTCACATTTTCCAAATGGTTGAGGTTCACCAAAAACACCACAGGGGAGGGATCTCCAAGAAGAAATCCTTCAGCATTGGTGGTCAGCCCTTAAATGGGGTCTGGGAGAGGTGGAGCCAGACTCCATCCCTTCCAATCACACAGGTACATTACCTTCATCTGTGCCCCTGTGACTGACTCAATGCTTGCCTCAGGTGATCAATCAATGGTTCAGGCCGTGATTTAACAGTTCCCATACAGTACCTCATAGGGAACAAAGAGAAAAAATCATACATACTGTCAGAGACAAGTCTCAGTGGTTGTGAATAGTTTGGACCTTGATCATCAGGTGTTTACAATACTTCTACTTGGGTTGTAGACACTGCACCGTTTTCTTTTGTAATAATTTTATAAAACAAACGGAAAAATACTTTTTTTTTTAACTTATTTTATTTTGAGGAATAACTCTGTAGAACCCAATGTGTACATTGAATCAGTTATTCAAATTTTGTGTATGTGCAGCATATCTGAATCTCAAATGACACATAAAATTAGATGCATAATTGTGGGAAATAATTAGCATAAGAAATATCTTTCTGAAGACTCACAGTGAGGTTTCCAGGCTCATCACAGAGGAGATTTTGACACAACCAAGACAACCCGTTTTCAGCAGTTCTTCACCTACATAATCCACTATCTCTCTGCTCAGCAATTTGAACCAGAAAAGCACTGAGACTTACAATTTCAGCATCTTTCTGACTGGAATCTGACATCAGCATTACTCATTGCTCGACATGATCAAGCCAGTTACCTCCTTCTGCCTCTTTTGTTCTGGATAGCAGCACCTCTAGAAAAAAAGATGGAATTTTTAAGCTAGATAGTTCCCATACAGAAGGTGTAGTCTGAAAATTTAACACTCCATTTAAATAGGATTGTTTTTCTATCCTGTTAAAACATCGTGTGACAGGAGAATGGAAGCTTTTTCGAAGTTTATCAGTTTGAAAACTGAATCTTGTATTTATAGTAAATGATTTGCAAGTATTTATCTTTTCCTTTTCCTTTCCTTTCCTTTCCTTTTTTTCTTTCTTTTTTTTTTTTTTTTTTTTTTTTTTTTGGTGTAAAGTTGGATATGATTGTAACAGGTTTAGGCCTTCTTACACGGTTTATCCTTCTGCCAATGTGTTAATATTATGTGGGTATACATGTGGCTATATTATGTGACTATATATGTGGGTATATATTTTGTGGGTATATATGTATATTATGTATAAATATATGTATTATATTAATTGAATCTCAATTTAAAATAAAAAAGGACCTGCCTTTTAATGTATGAATTGAAAAGATCTTTCAGCTTAGCATACATTTATACTTTTGTATATGTATACTCTTGAACAGTAAGCTAGTGATTATGCATTTTCATATTCCTTAACTCTACTTTTTTTTCCTGAAGTATATATTAATATGCACAAAACAAATCGAGTTCAGAATATGAGGACAAATGTAACTTTTTTTCATCATACTAAGAGCTGTTTTTCTGAAAAAAAATAACCTTTATATTTGTAAAATTATAAAAATTAAAACTTTTGTTAGAGGTATAAAGAACAACAGAAAATGAAAGAGTCATAAGGTTTACCCAGTCTAACATCACACAGCTTACATTTGTACATGACCAGAGAGTAATATATATATATATTTGTAGAACTTACATTAAAAAAGTTTCCCAGAATTCTCATGCAATAGTATCTCCTTTTTTTTTTTTTAGTACAGAGAAATTATCCTTGAGGACTTATAAATAATGCAAATATATAGATTGTAGTTTTCATTTGTCTTTTTTCAAGAATTTTTTCCTAGGGGAAATAATAATGCAGTTCAGTGATGCTAGAAATTTTATGGGTACCATGTATGAAATGAATGCTTACCTAATTGTTTCTGGCACATAAACGTGAGCTGAAAAAAATGCAAAATCATAGCAGATGAAGAGAAGTTGATCTTAAATAAATGGAACTGGGATTCTTGAGTTTTAGCTATGTTGTTAACTTTTGATTTCAAAGGTACAAGTGGTCTCATTGGTGTATAGGGTAAAATTACATACATGCAGGGAAAGGAAATAGTGTGTAAGGTTATTAGTCAAAAGTTCTACGACACTGAGAAATATGAAGCCTGCCTTAGTCAACCATTCAGCTGAAGTGATTCAGATATAAAGGAACAAAAAGCAGCACAACAGAGAGTAATGGACAAGATGTCCACAGCTGATTAAAGGACATTCCCTTTCATATTAAGATGTAATAACTTTGAACTGATCAACACATTTCTCGTTTAACTTAGCTATAAATGATATTATATAATGAAAGCATGTGGCCTGGAAAATGATCAAATATAACATTCATGATAATTTGGCTTAATAACTAAAGCAGGTGCCTAACACCGATGAGAATCTAAATATGTGCTTGCTTGATGTACAGCTAGCATCCTCTCACATCAATAATAATCTTTAGATCTTTTCACCCATCAGAAAACAGTCAATACAAAAAATGAATAGCAATGCCTCAGTATAAATATATAAACAGTAGTGAGATAATAATAATTACAGTCCTGTTTATCAAAAACGGATATAAGAATCAAACTATGAGGTAAACATTTCTATGGATATCTGAAATGAATCAGTTAAGTTTTGACCATTGCCAAGAAGACCATTGATCCATATCCAATATCAAAGTGGATTCACACTAAACATTTATCTGAAAATTCATAAAATTAGTTAAGCCATCAATTGTTCTCCAGAAACACAAATTTCTGAGATGATGTTTACTGAAATGCAAACCTTTGATCCTAGGTCCCACTGCCTTCTCGAGTTCTCCAATTTCTGGTATTGATAAACTGTTCCAGTCAGTTCCTGCATGGCATTCCTTATAGATAGAAGGCAATAAGGAGGAATTAACTGGCTTAAAGGAAATAACTTTCCTACTCTTACTGCATGTATCTACTCATAATGTAAGGTATGGATCATGAAAAGAACAGCAGGTCATTCTGTCTATGGCTTTCGTAACACAGAACTCCTGTGCTGCAGGTCATAGCGTAGTGACAAGCAGCTATGGGTTTACCTAGTATTTTTGCATGCAATAAATCAAGTTCAGAATAATTTAGATATGTCCTTAATTCCTCTTGCCACCACAGAAAGCAAAAAATATATATATATAATACACAATGCTGTTGTCTCTGTGCTGTATACATCCCTTCACCGCTGGTGGAGACTGATAGAGATTAAACTCTTAACCTAGGTTATCCCTGATTGGAAAAGGAAGGTAACAATTAGGCCTTTTGCCTGATTTGTCCTATTTGAGAAGAGCAAAATGAGCTTTACATAAATTAGATTTGAGTTCAATTTATATACATATTTTCCTACCTTAATTCAACTGTGAGATGATAATTCCCCTAAATTACCATCTAATGTATTTTTGTAAAGGTGTCCTTGTGCATTTGGTAAAAACATTTCCTCTTAACTTCTCTAGTTTTATTCAGTTTAATATTTCTCCTCATGATTGGCAAATATCCTTGTAGCAGATGAATGAAAAAAGTGTCATGTTAAGTTAAATGATGCCACTGTAGTACTAAAAACAACACAGCATATTACAAAAGAAGTCAAAAGCCCCATGGGGAATCCTGAGACTAGAAGTCAGTACTGTTCGTATATTTATTGCTTTCTCCTAAGTTATTGAACAAAGAATACATTATATTATGAAGGTAGCAAATCATAAAATATCCATTAATGTTCAGGGATTCTGCATGGATTAAGGCAAGTTTCTTTACACATTGGAGAAAGTACTCTGAAAACAGCACATTTCTTATTGTTTACAAGACAATTACTTCTTCCTCCCTTCCCTCCCATCCTGACCCAAGAGATAAAAGCTCCTGTAATGCATATCATGCAGTGATTAATTATTTTGAACAAATATAAAAATCTAATTATCTAATTACAATCCAAGTTGAATCCTGATTCAGTCTTTTTTTCATTATCTACATATATAAGCTGACATTTTAAAAATACATATACTCATTAACAACATTTATAATTTTTATCATTGTTAGCATGTAAATTCACTATTTTTATCATTATTAGCTTGTAAATTCACTATTTACAAATTAAAGTTCCAGTTTAGCAATACAGCGAGGGTACAATAATAAAGAAAACTGAGTCCCACCTGAAATTTAATGAGTATCAGCCTGACAGACAAATGCAAGAAAATGACAAGATTCGTGAACCATAATGTTGTCATAGTCATAAATTCAGTTTTCAGTATAAGCAAAAAAATGAAAATATATTCTTTTCTATTGATAAAAGAAAAAGCAACATTAAAATTAATTTTTTGCAAATGGAAAAGTGATTTCAGTTGCTTTAATTTCAAGGTAGTCATGCCTACTTAAATAAGATATATTTTTAGCACATGAAAAGGACGGAAATGAATAAAAAGGGATTTTTCAAATAACTCATCATTTTTTCAAAATTCAGGTCATAGTTCTTAATGAAAGACAGATCACTCGCTCTTAATAGTGAAGATTTAACTGCTTAAAATATTTTAAGTTAGTCCACTTACAAGTTTGAAGGAGGTAAAATAATTTATTTGACAAATTTTATGAGTAATACAATCTTAATTCCTTTCTTAGAAATGTACTTGTTTTAATACCATTAATTCTGGGTAGATATTGAAAAAGACTTGTGTGATAAGTTGCATCCAGTAGGTTAATAAAATAACAAAAATAACAAAAAGATTAAATCAAAGTAATGCTATTACTTTCTGTATTCCATACTCATTTTGGTAGAAAAGTTGAAGGAAGGGTGCTTATCTTTTTGAGTGTACAGACAGCTCCAATTAAAAACCAAGCTGAGTGGTGCAGCTGACACAATAGAAAGAAGAGATGTCAACTTGTGGGACCTGAATGAGCTTGAAAAGTGGACTCATGTAAACATAATGATGATCAACAAGGCCAAATGCAAGGTGTTCCACTTGAGTCAGGACAATACCAATTATGAATACAGACTGGGAGAAAAACTGAGAGCAGACCTGTGGAGAGGGACTTGGAGGTCCTGGTGGATGAAAATCTGGAGAAGAGTCAATAGTGTGTGCCTGCAGCCCAAAAGGCTGACAGTATCCTGTTCTGGATCAATAAGGAGAAGGCCAAAATGGAGAGGGATGTGATTGTCCCTCTATATTCTTCCCTCATAAAACTCCATCTGGAATACTGTGTACAGATCTGAGGCCCCCAGAACAAGAATGATGCAGAACTGCTGGAGTGAGTTCAGATGAGTGCCACAAAGATGATCAAAAGATTACCTCTGCTATGAAGAAAGGTTGATTTGGCTGGTTTTGCTTAGCTTGGAGAAGTCTTCAGGGTGACCCCACTGCAGCCTTCCAGAGTGTGAAGGGAGCTTATAAATCAGGAAGGGGAATGACATTTTGCATGGTCAGATAGTGATAGTATAAGGGAGGATAACTTAAAACCAAAGGAGAGGAGATTTCGGTTAGAGGTTGGGAAGAGATTCTTTATAGGAGGTGAGGCACAGGAAAATGTTGCCCAAAGGAGTTGTGAACGTCCCACTCTTGGAGGCATTCAAGACCAGGTTGAATGGGGCCCTGCAAAACCTGATTTGGTGACTGGAAACCCTGCCCGTGGCATTAGCTTTGAGGAGAAATGCTCTTAAAGATTCCTTCCAACCCAAGCCATTCTACGATGCTATGATTCTGTGATTCTGTAATTTGCATTGAACTTTCTACTCTTCTACATCTGCTGTTCTATTCGTTTAGTATCTGTTAATTTTTGCTAGACTTTACAGTATAATTAGTAATAATGTAAAATAGAATCATAGAATCTCTGAGGTTGAGAAAGACCTCCAGGATCATCTGCTCCAACTATTCACCTACCACCCATATTTCCCAACTAAACTATGTCCCTCAGTACAAAATCTAAATGTTTCTTGAGCACCTCCAGGGGTGACAACTCCACTACTTCCTCAGGCAGCTCATTTCCATGCCTAATGATACTTTTGAAGTACTTTCTAATGTCCAAACTGTACCTATCTTGGTACAAGATGAAGCCATTCCTTCTAATCCTATTGCTAGTTACACAGGATATGAGACTGAACCTCACCTCACCACAACCTCATTTCAAGTAGTTATAAAGAGCTATATGGTCTCTTCTGAGCCTCCTTTTCTCCAGATTAAACAAACCCAGTTCTCTTGGCCATTCCTCATAATACATGAGCTCCAGACACCTCTCCAGCTTTGCTGCCCTTGTCAGGACATGCTCCATGACCTCACTATCTTTCCTGTAGTGAGGTGTCCAAAACTGAACACAATACTCAAGATGTAGCTGAGTACAGAGGAATGATCACTTCACTGTTCCTATTTCTGATACAATCCAGGATGTCACTGGCCTTCTTGGCCACCTGGGCACACTGCTGGCTCATATTCAGCCAAGTGTCAATCAATAGCCCCAGACCTATTTTTTTCCACACAGTCTTCCAGCCTCTCTGCTCCAAGTCTGCAGCGTTGCCTGTGGTAGATGTGCCAAAGTGAAGGACCTGGCACTTGGTCTTGTTGAACCTCATCCCATTAAATGAACACTTAAACAGTTGTCTTATAATGAAGAAGTTCTTCACACTTATACAATTTGTTTTCTCAGGTAAATACACAAAACTGAAATTATAATGAATTATGCTTATGAAGGAATGGATATTTTCCTAATGCTAGGCCAAAATGCCAGATATACACATATCAGAGAGTTATAAAAATTCTTTGCTACAACAGCTCAATATTTCTTTATTGACAGTTATCAGACTTGGTTTCTTGTTTCTATTATATTCCCCTTGTGGGGACTGTTAGGAAGTTTCCACGAGTAACTGAAGAGCACTGTATGTTTTGAGTTCAGCAGGGTGTTTCTGCCAGTGCTTTTCTTTGCTTTCAGGACAGATACTGTGCTGGGTCTCTGCCAAGGTACAGAAAAGGATGTGATAAGGTTGTACTGGCTTTTTGATTTATCTTTCCTGGCCTATTGGATAGTAGAGTGCTAACACACACTGATGTAAAGAGAGGGATGACAAATCTTAGGGCCTGTTCACAGAGCAGAATTGTGTCACATGTACACTCAACTTCTGGCTTAAGATAAGATGTTTAATCTCTCTGTACTTAAGCCACATCTGTAAAATGGATGTCAGGACATTGCTGCAGCAGAAACTGTTGTGAGAGGGAAGGGGTATATAATTAATAGCTGACTAGAGGCTAGATGGCAAAATTCATCAAGTGTTGGGTAGGTTCATAATGAATTTCTGACCTGCAGGACAAACATCAGTGGTACTTCATTACTTTACTCTTAGGATCAAGAAAAGGGCCTGTGTCGTTAAGCAGACAGGAAGTAAGTCTGTAAACTTGGAAAAAAAGAATGATGTAGAGAGTTATCTTTTTCAGCACACTGAGGGGAACTGTCCTCAACTAGCAAGCAAAGGAGCTCAAAAATCCAAGACAAGTTAAAATCACAGTTTATTTTGTTTTCTTTATTATTCTTTCTTACTTGTAGTGATATCTGTTATACTTGTCCTTGAATTTTGTTATTGTTTATGTTGTTGTTCTGTCTCTCTTCCAGAAGAGTAATCAAGATTTCATGCGATCGGTCTTCTCAAACTTCATGGTTTCCCCAAGGGTCTCGATTCAAGGAATCTCAACTAAATACCAATTTTATTCTCCCTTTTTGTCTCTGTTTAAAGAGATCTAATAACTAGATTTCCCTCAGAAAGCTCTTTTTAAAAACTGTCATCTGTGATGCAATTAAATCTTTCATTGTCCTGAGAATAATAGATTGAATCACGTTTCTCCACTGTCAGAGTCAGCAATCAGCTAATGTCACATCTAAGAATCCCAAACATTCTCTATCATCTCATAGATGATAAATTAAAAGAAATAAAATGACAACATATGTTAGAGTAATTTGGTATCTACATCTTAAGCATGCGGTTAAATAATCCCTCTGTACTTAAAAAAGCTATTAATAATAATTTTTAAAAAATCACCAACTGCTATTTAATATTCAAAACGAAGATGCTGCAAGCAGCACTAAATACATCAAAGCACTTATATGCAGTATATAAGCAAATTTTTATGTTTAAATAATAATATTTAAAATCTACTTGGCTGATTTCATACTGTCACCTGTCTCCCTTGTTGCCCTTCAGAACATACAACTTAATTGTCCATATCCTAAAATGCTCAGCTGAGGAAATTTCTACAGTGGGTGGAAGCAGTTTAATACACTTGAAGTCAGCAAAAGTTCTTTTCTTCAAATACAAAGACCCTTCTAGGTGCCAGAAAATCCGTTGATATTATTATTAATATTATTATTATTATTATTAATAATAATAATAATAATAATAATAATAATCACTTTGGAGTATCAAAACACAATACTTACCTCAGAGAAAACAAAGCTTTTTGTCTTGTCTTATGCAAATGTAGATGTATTCCTAAATTTTGGAATTTTCTTGACAAAGTAGGTGTCTTCAAAGCAGGGTAGTCTCAAAGGCTTGAAGAAATAAAATTAAGTAGAGTCATGGACACAACACTGGAACTACTTTAAAATAGTGAAAAATATCATCCACCTAGTGTTCTGTTGTTGATGTTTTTTGATGTTTTTTTAATATTTTTCTTGAAACTTTTTCTGTTTTTCTTTGTCACTCTTTTTCAGTTTTCAGTTTGCTCTCTATTCAAACTACAGGATGATGATTTGCTGTCCACAGGAGTCCACAGGAGATGATGCAGACCATCATCCCTCAGGACTTGGTATTGTTGTCATTTGGGGTGAACCTGTGGTGGTTATTTTTTATAAAGATAAACCTTGTGCTCTTACAGGGAATCAGCCTAAGTGCACTAAGTTAACTCATAACTACTTCCACTTTCAAATTCAGATGTATAATTCAGTTTTGTTCTTTGCTTTTTCCTCAGTCTGAAGATATAATTACTAACATAGCTTTGCATTATTGGAAGGTAAGAAGAAAAGAAAGCTGCAAGCCAGCTCGATTGAGCAGTTCTCATATAAAATGCTTTTGTACCAATAGCAAGTGTTGCAGACATGGGAATTCTTATGTTTTGCATTTTCATTGTATTGTGAGATGATTTTCTAATCAATTTATATGAAAATATAACATTATCTATTGGCTTTTCAGCTCTTGAATTCATAGAAGAGAGAAGAGGATGTATTTTCATTGCCAAGTCTCAGGTAAATGTAGCTCTGGTTCAGCCCCTGGCAGAACAAGAAGGTTACACTGGGGTTAAATTAAATAAAATCAGCTGTTCTGATTAAACTAGCATCAGTTCAGTGGAATGGAATAACACATCAGCAATGTCTTTTTTTGGTTATTCTTCATGCTAGGATTGGTAAGAAGTAATTTCCCACATCATTACTGAAACTTGTTTTAAAGCATCACTCAAGGAGCATAAAAGAACTTTTTCAGGATGTAACACCACGATATTCATGAATCAATCTATTTATAATCCCTTGATCAAATGAAAAAATAGAATATGTCCACATAGAAGAATAAAGTATTTCCTGAATGAGGAAGGATTTCAATATTATAATTTTATAGAAGATGTAATAGTAATGTTTCTTATTCTTTTTATTTATTTATTTATTTTGTTTTGTGGTATTTTGAGAACTGAATGTTTGGATTCTAAATCTTGTCATTACATCCTGTCTTTTGCTATTAGAATTACCATCTGCTATAGTTTCATAGTCAACATTGATAAACATACTTTACTGATACTGTTATTTTGCTATTATAGTAGAACCTTAACAGATTAAGTAGAACTTCTACATATTCTCATACTGTTCCTTTCTCCTGCAGAAAATAATTCCTTTTTTCCATTTTTTTAATCTCCTTCTAAATATGTTAGTGAGAGAGAAAAGAACAACCAAATTTTTTAATTTTTTAAGAGTAAGTTAAGTCTGATAAATAAATAACATAGAGAAATTAAAAGCTGCTAGTACAGTGTATAATGCATATTTTATTATTTTCCCCTCACAATGTTGTTAAAAAATACATAACCTCTTGATGTATGTATATTTCCTTGAGGTAGGTGCTCTGTAGCTCAGAGGCAGGATAAGTAGCATGTGATGTGGCAGCTGTAAGGTAACATGTTTTCCCATAAAAAGCAGAGTAAATGTGCACATAAATTCCCTATAAACTGTCAGCATGTCAGCTATGCTAACACTAGGTAAGATACTGCCCTGGAGCCTCACTAACTTATGCACTATCATTTTTCAAACAATGCACTTCAAGAACTTGCACAGCTCCTGAAGAAACAATGCTCAGACCACTCTTATTCTGGCCACTTTGGCAGCTTACATTCCCATGCAAGGCATGAAGAAAGATGATATCCACTCTTATTCTCTGTGGGTGAAGTTTCCCCTGGTGGTCTATAGCAGAGTTGTGAGTTAAATTTTCTCATAGATTATTGCAGTCTGGGATTCATCTAATGTAACTGGAGACATCTACATGTCAAGTCTCCACATCTGAGTGAGTCACCCCAGGCTCTGCAGTCACTCTCTGCAGTTAACTAGGGTGCTTAGTACTTTTAGGGAGCAATTCATCTGATCTACTTTAGCTGTGTACTTTAGCTGACGTGCACCACTCCTCAAAAGAGCCTAGGGAGTTTAACAGAGACACAAACACCTACATTACGAATGCCTAAGTTAGAAGACATAAATCTACTCCTAAATATTTGTATCCTTCTGAAACAAATGGTCTGCTAAACTGCTGTTTATTTATTTTTATTTTGTTTTGTTTTGTTTTGATTTGTTTTTGTTTTCCATATCTAGCATACTATTGTACTACTGTACCTCTTTAGCTGAAAATAAGTAGAGGAACTTCCTACAACCAATGGTAGATCTGAGAGTTGCAGCCCACACCAAACGTTTTTTATTTTTTTTACTGTGAAAATAGGAAGTCTATTGCCATCTTACCTCTGTTACAGGCAAAGAGTAAGATATCGCGAGAAGAGACACTTCCCCACTTTTGCTGAGTTGCTTCCAGAAAGTTTTAGAAAGTAGAATGCTGAGTCACTTAGGAGTAGTAATGCGCACACGCGACCCTAACTTATATAAGGATGCTGTTGCTAACAATAAACGCCATTTGCTGTTCACCACATTGGTGTGAAGTGCAGTCATTTGGCCCCAGCCGGGTGGGTCAGGTGCACAGACCCTTTAGCGGGGCTGGATCCATAGGCCATTAACTCCTGGAAAAGGCAACATAACTCTCCTTATGAAGAGAGAAAAGATACCTGGAAAATCTGTGGACAAAAAGAAGGGATTAGGAAAATAATTTTGATCGACTTCTAGCAGCATTTATGTAGAGCTGTATTACAAATACCATACTTGGTAGACAGGACAGAATGTGACAAGCCTAATCTTTTGTGATCCACTGAAACAATTACAATGTATAGGGGTGAAGAAGCACAAGTATTTGGGAACCATTAAGGTTTGCATCTAATTTTCTCTTGAATCCTGAAGTCCAATCTTGTCACCAACGGCTGTTACCTGTGTACAAACTGAACTTGTTACATTCCTTTTCCCTTTTACTGGCAACATAGCTTACAGAAAATGTTGTTCAGAAAGTGGTTGGTCTAACTTCCCAGTTAAAGTTCAGTGCAAATGCTGACTTGATCAATTTTGACACTTATACAACAAAAAGTTTAAAATCTTAAAAGAAAGTATTTCTTGAATGAAACATAAATAGAACTCTACCTAAAAAAAGATGATTGGAAAAATAAACCATTTGTCAAAGTTGAAAGTATTTTTTTTCAAATATGTCATAAAAAAACTGTTTCTCAAGCAGTTTGCCCTGTAATACAGAGGAAGAATCTTCGATCACGTGAGTTTGCTTTGCATGTTCTAGGTTGTGATGCAATGGTCTTGGAAGACAAACAATGTCAGTAAGAGGCAATTAATTTTTTTTTATCAACAAACACAACAAAACTCTTTCTTCTACACTCACCCTTCGTCTTCAAGGTCGTGTGCTCTCCATCGACCTCTCAAAACATGCACACGACTGAATTATACAGACATATCATTGTTATCATAAATACATTATGTACTCTTATTTTCATAGTTAATGTAAGAGGGTCAGAGAAAATTTTTACTTTAATAGAATAGGTCAGTAACCTGAAAAGGCTGAAGAATGCTGCTTTAGATAGATGGATAAGGAAAGTCTTTGTGATCTGATTTTTATGAACTTTAGCTGAGATACAAGTGCTGAGGAGGTACTTTAGTTTATTGTATAAAACAAGGTAATCTGAAGACATTTCCCTTGTTACTATTGATAAGCTGTTCAGATTTTCTGTACAACATGTTTTCCATGTGAGGTAGATATAAAAAAAGTATTTTTTATATTGTGGATTTTTAGTGAAGACTTTAAGAATTCATGTAAGTGACTGATGAAGCAACATAGTCTGAAGCTTCAAGAAAAATAAATAAATAAATAAATATTTGATATCTAGAAGGAGGAAGATCTTCACAAATAATTTGGCCTAAATGGAATAAAAAAGAAAGATGATTTGACTGAGTATGATACATTCTTCTTGGTATAATTCCTTGTACAAGAGCTCTGGTCTTTGATAGACAATTTTAGGCAGTCTTGCAATGAGATAAAATAGTATAGTGAAGAAAAAAATACAGTAACTTGTCTTCAATTCTAATATATTTACATATATCACATATATATATATGTACATATATAGTTATTAATCTAATAAGTGTATAGAATACAATTTTATCTCAGTTTATTATAATTTTACTTGTATGTAGTTTTGTTTTGTTTTGAGGTCATTTTCTCAATTAGGAAAAACTTATGTTCTGAATTGTATGTTAACTTTAATACAATCAAATTTCACCTAATTTCATCTATTTTTCACTTAAGTTGCCAGTATTAGGAAACATGAAGAAGAGAAAAGGGGTTTATTCATGGATACAAAAAGCAGGAAGCAAAGTTATTTAACATTCACATTCAAAAAGTTACCTAGCGGATTCTCATAATCTTGCTGTGAGAAGCAAAATCAAAAGTTTGGACGTCATTATCCCTATGGGTCCCTTCCAACTCTGGAGAGTGCTTGATTCTATGAAACTAAATTAATTCCAGAAAGTTAGCTCTGGAAAGTATCAACATAAAATATAATTGCTTATATTTCACTTCCTTGACTTTAGATACTTGCAAGAACAATAATGAAAGAAAAGGGAACTGCTGTGAGACAAAAAAAAAAAAAAAAAAAAAGCAAAAGTGGTAGCTGTCTCTTATCTTACTATCAGAATCAAACTGAGATTAAATTTAATCTACTTTATTTTGTTTTATTTTTGTTTGGTTTGACTTTAACAAAGAAGAATTTGATCTACATGTATCTAACAAAATGCAGAAGAGTTTTTGAATTTTTGACTCCAGACATGTTATCAGTAATTTTTGTGTTCCTCCTTCCCTTAGGTTTTCTTGATGGAGTTGCAAACAGAAAAAAAAAAAAAATCGTAATAAATCCTACAAATAATTAAATGATTGTTTTTAATTATTTTTTTTTTCCCTGAAGCTTGTGGAAGGCTTCGTTCTGAGATGCGATTAGAGTTTTATACAGATCTCTGGATCATATTTGTACGCTCTTTCTACAGCTAAACCTTTTCAAGCTGTGATCCCATCAGATCTCCTGGGGCACTTCCAGCTGTGATCCTGTCACATCTCATAAGCTAAACAGGTTGGGCCAACTCAAGCTGTGACGCTGTCATATTTCATCAGCTAAGCAGGTTTTGGATGAGTCAGCGCTTGAACAGGAGACTTGCAATGAGCAAGTTGGTTCCAAAGGACGTAGTAGTTGTGATATGTGTGTGATCTCAAGTGATGTTCCCACTTCATTTAGTCTGCGAAAGCACTGAACTCAGGCAGAGATTTTGCCAATATTTCATTTTGCTGAAATATAGGGTTACTGAGAAGGAAAAGATGAAACTGAGGCAGTTCCCCAGATTCCGGTACAAATAGAGACTTGAAAAATTTTTTGCTTTTTCTGCTCCTGTTCTACCAGTTTCTCAGAAACAAACCAGAGGAGAAGCAAATTAAAAAAGGAATGGTCAGTGTTGTTCAAATCTTCGTAGTCCCAGCATTATTATTTTTTTTGCTTTGGAAACTGCAAAATCTCCAATGTCTTTGCTGACATGCCTCAGTAAAGCTCCATAACAAAGGAACAACTTCTTTTGTCTGCAGTTGTCTGGTACTTCCCTTTGCAGGTCTGTTTATGAGGCAACTTCGTGACGATCAGCCTTCCTTCCTCCTCATCAACGGAAACTGTGTATACTGAAGACATTAGTTTGTGGCCTTCATAAGCTTCCTAAGTTTTATGCTTGTAATGAACTAATATGATTTCCTTTTAAAACATATTTTATCAACATAATTCACATTTTCTTAATGTATGGTAAACTTCAATAAATAGATGTGGAAAGAGCAAGGTCTTAAAAAATGAACTTGATAAAAAGAAAGATACCATCTCAAAGAAAATATTTATTAAAATAAAATAGAAAGATTACAGCAATAAAGACATCAATTTCTTTCTATACATCTACTTTATGGAAGGAAAGTAATCCTATAGAGTGAAACCTTTGTTCTCAAGCATATTCTTAACCAGTCTTAAGAAGAAGACATGCTGAAATTACCCTTCTCTGTGAAGACATGCGGTGTTCTGTAAAAGACAGAGTGATTCCACACTTCAGAGGGAATTTTGACAGATTCTGCTTCCTTAATGCAGTAGACAACAATGATCTCTGAAGAAATATTAGGTATGCCTTTATTCCCTTCGGTTATGATGAATTGTGCATGAAAGTATTGTCTACTCAGTACTTTTCAGGAAATCTGATATAAAACTCTCAAACTCATGTACATAAACAAAGGAAGAAAAGTTGATAGCATGTACTGGTGCAGTTTGAAGGATGATGCATATCAGCTACCCTTCAGATGGACCAGGGTGAATCTCACCTTATCATGTTGACAAGGTCCATTCATGCAGAAACATACGGTCTCACAGGCCTCCTCTCATAAACAAAGAAGAGGAAATAAATGAACCACCTCTCTGGGTTGCTTTAGATTGCGGCACACTAAATATACTTCTATGACTCTGTTGAAACATATACAAACAGGTTTCTGTGTTCTTAACTCCATTTAGAGACATTCCTTCCTTGCCTCTCCCCCACCTCCCCCACCCTTAGCTTGCCTTTTTTTTTTTTTTTTTCAAATAGTTAGAAATTCCCATTTGAAATGTTAAACTGAAGATGAAGGTTCTGATGCTTCTGTCAAGATTGGTGAGGTGGGTGGGAGGGAGTGGGAGACATTTTCCTGAGGAGCAAAGCCATCAGCACAGGAGAGTGTGTCAATAGAGATGAGGGGAATCTAAAGTATAAAGGTTAGCTTTTTAAACTTCTGAAGTTAGAAAGACTGCTCTTTGTGAACTGGTCACAAAGGGAGCCAAGTGTCTGCACCAGAAAGACTGAGTGACCTTTTCAAAGTGTTATGTATTGTTTATTTTCTCTGAATTACGTGTGTATGAGCATGTAAGTGTATTGTGTGGTGAGCAATTGACAGATGCTATGTGTACTTTCTTAAACTTGCTAAGCCTCTGCTAATTAGAACTTGGATAGAGTTATACTTTTTAATTCACAGTTAAGTTCTTAATTTTATAATATTTCCTGAGCCAAAATGGATGCAAGTATACAATGCTTCCCCACTTAAATCTGTTACAAAACAAAAATCTGGAGAAAGTGTTCTTTGTTTAATTGAACTTCTCATTCCAATTTTTATTTTCATATCAGGATCGTAGTGTTCTTTGTGATATTATGTAATATATGACGTGGGAACAAAAGCCATATCTATACTAGTAAATTATACATACTCAGAACTGATTTCATATGTAGAAGCCAACTGTCATACATCAGTCGACCTCCATATTAGGAATATCTTTAAAACTCCCCAAATGGGTGGCTACATCCAAGTCATCCTTTGCCCATGATGTTTCCTAAACTGTCCCAGAAATTGCTGGGAGATGTGATGGTTACCCACAGCAAGACATTTCTAGGGACAACACTAGCTATTTTAATTCACAGACAATTTATTCCAAAACCCAGGAATATTTTCTGGAGCTGTTTAGATTAGAAGTGTGGGCATAATGATTAAATCCTTTGAACTAGACTGCACTTAATTTGGTCAGATACCAAAAGAAGAAAAAGATCTTTCACTCTGGGGAATATCTCCCTGGCTTTATCCTTAAATTGGACTAAAGATTGTATTCACCCTGCAAGCTGACAGCTGTGGGTGAATACAATCTTTCACTTCTTTCCTGAATGCTTCTCTGTAAACAAAGCTCACAGTTTGAAACAAATAAATATCTACATCTAGTCAGGATTTACAAGTTGAATTCAGTATGTATTTATGAACTTCTGAAATGAGTGCTTATATATGTGATGTGAATCAGGACTCTTTCATACAATTTTATGTGCAGATAAAGTTAGTTTACCTTTGCCTTTAGTCAAAAGTTCAGGTTCTGTAGATTGTCCTTTATATTAGTATTTGTTCTTAGTTTTTGGTCTTGTTATAGGAGCAAGAAAAATGGCCCATTATTGTACTCCAGCACAGATATGGATGGGTAAATAAATAATGGGGAGAAATAAATTATAATTTATTAAATATTTTTGGTTGAATAAATAAATATAAAACAATTCACCCCCTAAATATACTATTTTTTCTTTTCAGAGTTAATTTTCACATTGCTGGTGTGATCAGAACTCTACAAAACAACAAAATACACAATGCAATCTTAGTTAAAAGGAAAAGATTTTCAGTCACTCTGTGACTTGATTGGCAGAAAGATTTCACTCATGATTCTTACACAAGAATTTCCACTCTAAAAACAAGATGTAAGAATGTGCTTCAGACACAGATTTTTTGTGTCAGTATTTACTACTTAGTAAAACCTTGTTCAAACTTCAAAAAGTGGTTTGAAAATTTAGGTAACACTGAGATTACTAAAAGAATTTATCATGCAGAGTATCTTTGAAGTTAGGTCATAAATTTAATGGAAAACAGAATCATACTGAGAATTATATTCCTAGCTACATTTTCAAAACAAGTGAATTATTATTATTAATTGCTCTGGAAAACAAAAAATATAAAGTCAAATATTGCCACATTTCTTGAGAGTATCTGGGCAGCTGTCTTTTATGGTAAGGCTCATGTCTTTAGTGTTGTTTTTGGTGGAATACCAAAAATGATAAAAAGTCTTTATTCTTCTTCCCCTCCACAACGATACAAAGAAACCATAGTTAGTCCATTTTAACTCATAATTGAAATTTTTGTCTCTTGAATTAGAAGCACCCATTAAAATAAAATAAAATGCCACATAAAATGCAATTCCTTCTACAATATAAAATGTGCTTTCACTCAGGCTCTCTGTAGTAGTATCTCTAACTGCAGTGTAACTAAAAACTAATAAGCTCATTTTTAATTAGATGGGTTTGCAGCATTTTGCACCCATCTCAGAACAGTTGTTTCTACAGCGTATGTTATTATTAAGTACGGATGTTGTCTTAAACACATCTCTCTTCCATTCTCTGTTTCTTCATCATGAAAATAGTTCTGAGAAATCTATTCATTAAAAAAAGAGTATAAAATAAACAATACCCTAAAAGTGATATTAAATACAGTATGAATGATTCCAATTTTATTTATTTACTTTATACTACCACCATCTGAATCGTATCTATTTATTTATTTTATTCTAATTTTTTCTGTCTTAGAGTGTAGAATAGGACTACATTTTTTAAAATATTGAGGTCTTTTTTTTTTCTGACTACCCTAAAAATCATCATTTCATTTCAGTAATTAAAAAAAGAACACAACCTACTATGCTAATAAATGATGTAAAAAAAAACAGGAAGAGTAAATATTCACTGAATCACACTGGTATAACCAGGTAATTCTTTAATACTACAACACTTCATCACAGTCATTTAAGACAAAGGGACATACTACATGCATTTAAAGAAATATTAGACACTAAAAATGTAACTTGAAGTATACCAGAAAAAAAAAGAAAGAAAAAAAGAGTAAGTCACATCACTACTGATGCTGTTTTCTTACCAGCTAGTGATGCAGCCTGCAGCTGTGCAACCTCCAGCTGTGAAGCCATCAGCACTCAGGAATTCCACAGAAGACAATCCAAGCATAGTTCTGAGCCATGGGTTGCACTGTCCTTTGGGACTGGGACAAAGACAGCTGTACTGTGTGACAGGTGCTTCAGTCACAGCATGAAGCCACTGCCAGAGAAATACTTTTCTGTACTTGCAAAAGGCAAGAAGATGACAGCCCTGAGTCCTCTAGAGCTTCTAGCTAGTAAGTTAGGCTCTGTCATTGCAGGATGATCCCTGTAGAGATTCAACCAGCCATTTTGTCTCCTTTCTTTCTTGGTAAGGGTGCAGATGAAGGAGAATGGGCTTTATATCATTCTACATTTGCAGGAGGACTCTAGTTGTTCACAGGATTCCATGAAATGGGAGATTTGACAGATTAGGCTGTTTTACTGCCTTCTAACAGTCCCCAGGATAAACTTTCTCCATTCATTTTGTCAACAATTTACAGGCCAGTTAAACCAGGTTCCATGATGAATGGGGAGGGTGGACTCATGGACCCATGCCCTGTGAAAGGGGAAGGGTAAAAGGGAAAAGACAGGAAGATGGGCCGAAAAACAAAACAGTGGCAACAATCTGAGGAAGAAAGTTAATTTACTAAACAAGATATCAGAATGAAAATAACAGAATATAATAACATATAATTGGAATTGAAGCCAATAAATCGAATAAAATAAGAGCGTCCAAAAACTAAAGGCCTTACTCTAATGCTGAAGGCAGGAAGGAGCTCACATGCTTCTGGGTTGAGCAGAAAAGGAAAAAGAGAGATCTCTAAACTTGCCAACAGTTTTATCGTTCTGTCTGAGCAGAAAATGGAAAAATGTAGAGCAATGCAAAGTCCTTTGCGATAGACAGTTCTTCTCTTCTGAGGCAGGTATACCCAGAACTATCAATGATCCACAGAACTGGAGCATTAACTCTTTTAACTCCCAGTGCACTACATGATGTTATGATGTAGAATACTGATAACAAAATCATAAAACCATGACACATTTCAATTCCTCTCTCCTATCCAGTACCTGGGGACTCTTCTAGATGAGAAGAGGAGAGGAGAGGAGAATGTTTGGGGAGACATCATGGCAGTTACAGGTCATGTGGAATTCTACTCTTGTTTGTGGACTGCTTTTCCTCACTGAGACCAAATTTTTCACTGCATTCCACATCAAGGAGCTACCTAAATATTACACTTTTTTGGTTAAGAAATATTTTTATATAACTTCATGGCACAGTGCAGGACACAGTGCTATAAGATATGTACTTAAAAGAGCCCTGCATTATAATGAGCAATATTTAATGGTTCATTAGCCATACCTACCATCTTCATTTTCCTCTTGTATGTTTTTGCTTGGAAATCCTCATGCTTTCAATTATTTCTACTTTCTGTACAGCAACATGTAGATCCATTTGGCCAAGTCTTTTACAGTGCAAGATGACTGCCACAGAGATGATACAATATTGAAGAACAATGGGAATCTACCTGGGGAATTTTTTGCCTCATATGAAGCTCAAGTAAATTGCAGTGCTTTGTATTCTATTCCTTTCAAATTTCTTAACCCTCACTGCCTATCTCCTCTTTCATATTTTTGCATGCTTCTGGTTTGGTTTGTTTGTTTGTCGGTTGTTTTTTCTTAGATGGATTCTATTTATTTATTTCTAAAATATCATTGAATAGATTTCTATAATTAGAAATCATAAATCAGGATGTAGTCTTGGGTTACAACGTTTACATTTATTGACAGTAATATAAGGTTTAAATTTAACTTAACCTCTTATCTGATTATATTTAACAGGACTGTGGGAATACAATATGCTATGAAAATGGACCTTTCTGCTGGCTGGCATATCCTAGAACATTTAAATAAAACTAGCAATGAAAACCCAACCAAATATTATTTATATCAGTTGGATGCCAATGAAAAGTAAGGCTTTCATGAGTAGACAAGATCGATTTTTAAATTTTTTCTCTCTTTTTTTTTCTTTTTTTTTTTTAATATGACAGAATGACACACTCTTCACTCAGCCACCTAAGCTGAAGAATGACTGAAGAACCCTGTGAAGGTCAAACATATTTTCACCCAAGTGATGTTCTTTTAAAACTGACTTAACCCTCCTTGTGCTTTTCTGCTCAACATAGAAGTTAGTGCTACAGCTCCAAATTAGGGGAAAGCATAGTGAGACCTGGCTTCCAGAACAATTTTTTTTTTGTGTGTGTGTTAAGCAAAATGTACTCCCAAAAGGTAGAAATGTAATTTGGACATTGGAAATCACTCTGCTTATAGTAATCTTCCTGGCACAAAGCACCCTTTCACAAATGGCCCCACAGTCCTTCCCAAATATAAATGAAAGTATACACATGCAAACTGAGAAACTAATACAGGACCTGATATTTCAAAGGACATCCATGGTACAATGAGGGCATTATTAAATTAGAGAGAACACTTTGCTCACAGTATTCAATAGTAGACACTTTAGTGTGAAAGGATGCATGTACCCACTGTGGGTCAGCACAGTTAACACAGTTAACAGTTAACACAGTTAACAGTATATTAACATGAATTTCCTCATGTTAATATAAATGCATTTTGGTAAGCAAACTTTAACAACAACGTTCTATTTTTAAAAGGAAGAAAGTAAACAAAAAACACAGAACAACGGAACATCAAGAAACAGTATATTCAGACTTGAAAAGTCTCAAAGCCTCCAGAGATACTTTCTCACCTTATATTTCTCCTCTATAACGTGACTTTCCTATGCTTTCAGAAAAGAAAAACAAACACTTTTTCAGCTTCTGCTGCTCACAGTCCAGAGATGTTAGCCATAATCAGCTGACAGGTCTTTACACCACTGACCTACTATTTCCTGAGAAAAGGAACTGAGATGCCAAGGGGACCAGCAGCCCTAATGGGCTTTGCTGAAAGACAACTCCCTGGAAGATGGATGTTGTTTTTTTAGGACCTGCTGCATAACTCATCATCTTACACAGCTTTCAGGTGACTACATGTGCATGTGTCCCTGAAATATCAATCAGCACCATGGAAGAAAGATTCTATTATCTAGCTATATTCTCAAACATCTGGTGATTTTGAGCATGAGAAGCCTGCAGGACTCTGAGAACTTGTAGCAGAATATGGCTGACGTAAATCCCTTTTCTGCTATTCTGTACTTGACGTGCAATGCAAATTTTTCTTGTCTACTGAGACAATATTTACTTCTGGGCATACAGAGTCTCTAATAGTAGAATGAATTCCTGAAAGTTAGGGCAGAGAAAAGGAGAAAAGGAGAGACTTACACTGAACTTCTCAGTTATGAAGTATGTGATTTGGGATTCTCTTTTCAATAGTGAAATACTTCTGTGGAGATGCTGTGGAGACAGAAGATGAGGGGGAATTGAAAGAATATAGATAAGAAATAAAAGGTCAAATATTAATACTATGTGTTCTAAGAAAAAGAAATAACAAGATAGGAGGAAGATAAGTATTAAATAAACATGTTTTAAAATATGCTCTTCTGATGAAGTTTCTGCTGTGCTTTATACTACATTTAGTACTACAAGAAATAAAAAGAGCTTATTTTAAACTAGCCAGTGGGTAAACATCCATTTCCATATTTGTTTAATTTTAAAATGACTTGTTACTGTGAAGGAGTAGACTGAAAAATAATAATTTAAAAAAAGTATGTGAAAAATCAGTTTTTAAAAAGATTCTGCTAAATTTATGGATCTGCAAAGAGGATAGGAATTTTCCTCAGTACATGCTGCATGTCCTAATATTTGTAAAGTTCTATTTCATATCTTTCAGCCTAAAGGACTAGATAATAAGCTTCCCATGTTAATTTGCAAAAGTCACTTGTTTGTGTTTTGCCTCAGTTTCCTAGATTTAAAATTCCTGGCATCATCTCAAAGAAGTTAGGCATCAACAAGTGTCTATGTTCAGGTTCCTCCACAGCTAAAGCCAAGGCCCTCTCCATTGAATCTGAAAAATACTGACTGTCAGGAGAAGTCCCCAGTGATGGGAAAAGTGAAATATCACTCCCATTTGTAAGAAAAGGAGAAAGTACTACAAGGCAGTGAACTTCACTTCTGTGCCTGGCATGACTATGAAACAGATGCTCCTGAAAGAGGTGCAAAACAGAGCAGAGATTAGGGACAAGCTGCGGGGCTTCACCAAAAGCAGATCATACCTCATCAGTCTGGTGCTCTTCTATGGTGCAATGTTGATTTCAATTAAAAAATTAGGAGGAACTTATGACATTTGACGTGGTTCTGCACCACATCCTTATTACTAAAGTAGAGAAATATGAGTTTGAAGAGTGAGTTATTCAGTGTATAAAAAGTTGCTTGGATGGCCGTATCAGAGGGTTCTCAACAGCTCTATGGCCAGGTGGAGGCTGACCAAGAATGGTGTCCTTCAGGGATCTGTCTTGAGATGGGTGATCTTGAATATCTTCATCAGTGACTTAGACAATGAGATCAAGTGTAAACTCAGCAGTCTGCTGATGACACCAAGCTGAGTGGTGCAGCTGATATAAAAGAAGAAAGGGGACTGGACAAGCTTGAAAATTGAGCTCACATAAACCTAATGACATTCAACAAGGCCAAGTACAAGGTGTTGAAGTAGGTTTGAAGAAATCCCAGATATTTGTACAGACCAGGAGAAGAATTTGTTGAGAGCAGCAGTGGGAGCTGTATGGGAACTGCTGAATCACGGCCTGAACCACTGATTGGTCACCTGAGGTCACCAAATCAGCCATAGGGCCACAGGTGAAGGTGATATACCTGTGTGATTGGAAGGGGTGGAGCCTGGCTCCACCTCTCCTAAACCCCATTTAAGGGCTGACCACAACCAGGGAAGGATCTCTTCTTGGAGATCCCTCCCATGTAGAGTCCCCTGTGAGCCTTGACATCCTGAAGATATCCTGAAGGTGACCATCTTCTCTTTCGTATTATTTGTATCTTATCTATATAGAACTACTCAAAATATACCATCATCTATACTATTTCTTTGTGAAGTACCATCCTTGGGAGTTTTTTACCCCACAGGAGCCCTGGTAGGTGAAAATCTGCAGAAAGGCCAGCAGTGTTGGCTTGCAGCCCAGAAGGCTAACTGGTCTGTATCAATAGAGGAGAGGCCAACAGGGAGAAGGAGGTGACTGTATCTAGAGAGGTAGGTGAGGGCCCATCTGGAATACTGTGACCAAATATGGGGTCCTCAGCATAAGAATGATGGTTCATAGGTTCAAAAGGTTGGAAAAGACCTACAAGATCATCTAGTCCAACCATCCTCCTATCACTATCCTTACCCAACTACTAAATCAAATCCCTTAGCACCTCATCTAAACGCTTCTTGAACAGCACTAGGGATGGTGCCTCAACGACCTCCCTAGGCAGGCCATTCCAGTGCCTGACCACTCTTTCAGAAAAAAAATGTTTCCTCAGGTCTAATCTAAATCTTCCCTGGCGCAACCTCTGGCCATTCTCTCTCATCCTGTCATTATTTATCAGGTAGAAGAGGCCCGCCCCCTCCTCACCACAACCTCCCTTCAGGAAGTGGTAGAGTGCAATAAGGTCTTTTCTGAGCCTCCTCTTCTCCAGACTAAACAATTCCAGCTCCCTTAGCTGCAACTCATAAGACTTGTGCTCCAGACCCCTCACCAGTTTTGTTGCCCTTCTCTGAACATGCTTCAGGGCCTCAATGTCCTTCTTGTAGTGAGGGGCCCAAAACTGAACACAGCACTCGAGGTGCGGCTGTACCAGAGCTGAGAGCAGGGGGATGATCACCTCCCTGCTCCTGCTGGCTACACTATTTCTAATACAGTCCAGGATGCTGTTGGCCTTCTTGGCCACCTGGGTACACTGCTGGCTCATGTTGAGCCGAGCATCAACCAACACCCCCAGGTCCTTTTCCTTTCTCCATTCTTCAAGCCATTCTGCCCCAAGCCTATAGCATTGCATGGGGTTATTGTGGCCAAAGTGCAGGACCCGGCACTTGGCGTTATTGAACCTCATCCCATTGAGCTCAGCCCAGCTGTTCAGCCTATCCAAATCCCTCTGAAGGGCCTCCCTACCCTCAGGCAGTTTGACACATCCTCCCAACTTGGTGTCATCTGCAAACTTACTGAGGGTACACTCAGTTCCCTCATCTAGGTCATCAATAAAGATATTAAACAAAATGGCCCCCAAAACTGACCCTTGGGGGACACCACTCGTAACAGGATGCCAGCTGGACTTAACTCCATTAACCACTACCCTCTGGGCACGGCCCTCCAGCCAGTTCTTCACCCAGAGAAGAGTGAACCTGTCCACACCACGGGCTGCCAGTTTCCTTAGGAGAATACTGTGGGAGACCGTGTCAAAGGCCTTGCTGAAGTCCAGGTAGACTACATCAACAGCCTTTCCCTCATCTACCTGTCTGGTCACCCAGTCATAGAAGGAGATGAGGTTGGACAAGCATGACCTGCCCTTTGTGAACCCGTGCTGGCTGGGACTGATCCCCTTGTTGCCATGCACATGTCGTGTGATCTCCCTCAAGATCATCTGTTCCATAACTTTCCCTGATACCGAGGTCAGACTGACAGGCCTGTAGTTCCCCGGGTATTCCTTACGGCCTTTCTTGTAGATGGGAGTCGCAAGCCTCCAATCTTGTGGGACCTCTCCAGATAACCAGGAATGCTGATAGATGGCAGAAAGTGGCTTGGCAATCACCTCTGCTAGCTCCCTCAGCACCCTTGGGTGGATCCCATCTGGCCTCATGGACTTGTGGCAGTTCAGATGGAAGAGCAGATCTCTGACCGTCTCTGCTTGGATCACAGGGGGTGCATTATGTGCTCCGTCCCGGACTTCCAGGTCAGGGCAAGTACCCTGTGGACAACTGCTCTGTCTATTAAAGACAGATGTGAAGAAGGCATTGAGAACCTCAGCCTTTTCCTTATCATCTGTGGTTACATTCCCTGCCTCATCAAGTAAAGGAGAGAAACTTTCCTTAGTTTTTTGGGGAGCTGTTTGAGTGGTCCCAGAAGAGGGCTGATAACTGAAAGATGGGCTATTTCAGTTAAGTGTTAGGAAGAGATTCTTTACTTGGTGAGGTGATGCACTGGAACAGGTTGCTCTAAGGACTTGCGTATATCTCATCCCTGGAAGCGTTCACGGCCAGGTTGGATGAGCCCCTGGGCAACCTGTTTTTTACCTACACCATTCTATAATTAAAAGAAAGGATAAAAGAGTCATCTTCCTTGGATAATTCAATTATTTTGTAACTTTATTCACTAAACATTCTTCAATAACCTAATTTGTTTTGTAGATTATATCTATTTCCATCATGGTTAGATATCTCCAACAAATTCAGACACAGTCTACCTAACTTTTATAATAATAAATATCATGTTTTTCTTTTTTTTTCTTTCTTTATAAAAGTGAGAGAGAACATTTGAATATCCCTTTATTTTTCTCATCATCCAAAGTGATTCAAGTTCAGTGCTTCACTCCCCTTAGCACAGCCATGCTTAAGAAAGCTGCCAGTTCCTCTCATGGAGGTGTCTCAAAGCATTCTCTGGAATGAGAAACATCAGGGAAACTAGAAGAGAAGATGTTACATGGTTCAAATCTGCAACATAGATGACACTTGCAACGTACCTTTCATTTGTATCCTAATAGCCCTTTATCAAACCACCCTGAAACTCCTCAAGAGACATCATCCCCGTCACCTTGCCTTACTGGATTCTAAACTTTTATACTTGATTTCTTCTTCAAAGTCTTTGCTTTTGATGCTTAAATTATCATGTTCTTCCTCCGCTTCAACACCCTTTTACCTTGTAGCTATTAGTCTATATACTTCTGTGCATAGATCTGTTCACTCTGCAGGTTTTAGTTTAAAGCTTCATATTAAAACCAACACAGTTTAGTAGAAAATGAATAATACTTAATTTAATATGCAGTAAATATCATCAATAACATACATGCCAAAACTTAATGGTCAATTAGTATGCAACACCTGCACCTAATAAGGCATGCTCTACCCAGTACCAATAGTGTCATAAACATTAACTGCCAATAGGGAGATTGAGTAAATCTTGATAAAAAGCATAATTGCATTAGAAAGTGAGAAAGAAGACTTTCATCATTGTTGACGTGATCATTTTCAGCACCTGTTGCTCAGGAGAGGAAAGCTAGAGGAGTCATCTTACTCTTCTTTTTTTTTTTAGCCAACCTTAAGGAGTGGGGTATTCTATTTTCTCTCTTTTTTTTTTTTCTTCTCCTTGTTACACCCCTCAGTTTAAGGCAGTTTTTAAGTTTATGTTTGTCATCTGCTATGGACCACATGAATAAACTGGGTGGATGTGAAGCTGCCTGATCTTTTACTGTGCAAGAGAAGTAAGTGTATTATAAACAAGAGCTGGGTAGAATTCAGTTAGGAGAGAAGGCAGGAGTGAAGATGGATCTCTCTGCAGACCATTTAATGTCCTCAGTTTCACTTGGATCATTAAGCTTGTACCAGAGTCAACTATCTTCTGGGGAAATATGAGTCATAAAGTGAACAGTTTATCCAAAAATGAGAAACTCCCCTTCTGCCTTCTTGCCTACAATCTGAGTCAGTAATGTGAACATCAGGGGGCCATCACATCTCCAGTCAAACTGTTTTGCTGATGATACTTACTCAGCCTTTTATGTTCTTAAACTCTTAGTCACCTCTTCAAAGAAAACAGTAAGCTGTTCAGAAGCACAAAGGTGGAAGTCCAGGTATATAGATGCATATCTGGATGGCATAAAGAATGCTGCTGTATTTCAAAATTACACCAAGGACATGCACTTGTAAAGATACTTTTAATGCACAGCTTATTTGGAAATAGGATTGGGATAGCCATTATCCTGTAAGACTCATCAAAAATTTGTAAGAGGACATGTTGTTTTCCGCTGGAAATTTTCTGGAAGCCATGTTTGTCAGTTTCATTTGGATTAAAAATTAAAAAATAATTAAAAAAAGCTATAGCTCAAATGCAACAAAGTATAATCATATGGAAACAGTTTACACATTATAGCTCTTCTTTCCTCTAAAATTAAATTTATTTTTTACAAATAGATTTGCTATATTTAATCACACTGTTAAAAGATGTATATAGATAGAAATGGAATAAGTCTTTCACTAGCTACTGCAAACAATACCACCTGAAAAAAATAATCTAACTAAAAATTTCTGGCTATATTTCAAAACAAAATCTGTTTTCTCAGAGTTACAGAATTGTAGGGGCTGGAAAGGACATCTAGAGATCATTTAGTCCAATTCCCCCTGAAAAAGCAGCCCCCTAGGTGAAATATAGAATATTCCTTATAACATTTCTTCCTGTGAGAACTTGACTCCAGTTATTGTTTAAGTATCACAAAATGTATGCTACAGAGGTTAACCATATTCCTATCTCTTTAATCTAAGAAAAATAAGAAGCAAGATTTACAAAAAGATAACCCACTTTGCCTTTACCTTAAATTGTTGTTCACATTGCAGAACTGAAGTCATCTTCATGCTTACTGTTATGGACTATGGAGGTAAATCACGAACATTTCAGGGTGTTAAAAACTTACTGTACATTTGTCACCTGTTGCCTCCCCTTCTAGTCTGACACAGAGCAGAATGAACAACAAATTTCTATAATGTAATTCTCAGAAATTTTAAAACACACAGTAAAATAGTATTTGGATATCAGTTACTCAGCTCAATTTCGTAGTGAGACCGGGAAGCAGTGGTTGAAATGAGGACAGTCTCTATAATGACAAAACCATAGTTTGTAGTATCAAGAACTATTTGAGAATAATTTTAGCTTCATGGTTAGAAAGGTGGAAGAAGGAAATAATCATCCCTGGTTTTGGTTTTTTGTTTTTTGTGGGTTTTTTTATTTTTAATCAAATGAAACCTCAGATTAAGTTTTAGGGCAAAAATAAGACATTCAAGAAAAAAAAATCATTTTCTCCTGGTGCTTTTCTGTGTGAACGACTAAACTTAGCTCAAGTATTCAGTTTCTGAAGGAGATCTATAATTGTATCTCCTCACTCGGCAGAAATACCCCTAATGCCCCAGTTCTTCTAGGAACACACACCTTATGCTTCACTCTTTCCCGAACAAATCTATTATATTAAGCAGCATGCATAACTAACATCCTCTTATAGTATCAGAGGGCTTTGTTTATGGATTGTCAACTCAAATATATGCCTTGCTTATGATCTCACTGATGTTCTGAATATTACACATGATTGTTTACTTCCACATAATTATCAGGAAGTGTTTAGGAGGAGGAGGCTGTGCAAGCAGCAGGATAGCCAGCCCTGGACACTGTTCAGCTCACATACAAGACAAGTGTACTGTAAATTGAAGAATACATACTCACCTTCAGGAATTACTGCTGACACAATTTCTCCATTTTGGAAGGTTACTTTTTTTTATTTTTCTCCTGTGTACTTTGATCAAATCTCTGTACTCTGAAGCTCACCAAGGAATGGTACAGTTCACAATGAATATATGTACTATGTGATTGTTAAGAGCTTGACTGGTTTAGATGCAGCACTTGAGGAGTTCCAACACTTCTTACATTGCTCAGCCACATATAATGTGGGATGTTGTGGGTCTGTGGTGGTGAGATATGCTGGTAAACCTGACCCCATAGCTAAGAGGTAAATCAAAATTGTCTGATTTTAGGTGCTGGAACTTTACTGCATTCCCAGCAGTTAAAGGGGAGAGAAACTTCGGATTGACGAGTTTGAAACTTCATGGGAATCTATGAGTGAAAATAAATCTTCTGTGTATTAGTTTTAGCAATGAATTCTCTTAAAAACAGGCTGTCTCAGGAGGTTTCTGGTAAGTTTTCTTTCTAGCTGTGACTAAAATACTGCAAGGAGAAAAAAAAAATACCATCTTTCCACACAGCTGTTTTTTACACTTTCTCTTCAAACCCCAGCCAGTGCCAGGGATTGCAGATGAGAATGAAAGTGGGAACGTGTGTCAGAAGTGTACATTACAGAACTGTAATGAGGTTTTATCAGCATGAATCTGAAGGAGCTGCAGCAGAGCTGCGTGGATAGGACATGTGTTGCTGTTCCAGTGGCATTATAGTGAAGATCTCTGAACAGAATCCATGTGGTGAATTGAACTCTGTGTACAAACAAGTTTTATTACACCAAAGAATACTGAAGTTACTAGTTCGGCTTTCAGGAGATCTGGATTTCAATACTTCCTTGTGATTTCAGACTATATCACAGGAGCAGCAAAAAAAAAAAAAAAAAAAAAAAAGGATATTGGAACTTAATTACAGCACAAAGCTGTTAGAAAAGTCTCTGTGCTGCTTTAGACACAAGAAGTTAATCTTACCAAGTGTACATCCAGCAGCCACCAACCACCAAAATCTTTCTTGAGCCAGACTTCTGGTGCTATATTAAAACGTCTTTAGACTTTTTAATGTTGTTGTCATTTATTACTTTTTCCCTGTAATTTATGATTTTTTCCCTGAAAGCTCACCACCATCATGTATTTGCTTGACCCCAATCTATTTGATTTTCCAGGTTATTGTTGACTCTGTATACTTCTTTGATTTCTTCAATCTCTTCACTTTTTCCTTGAACTCCATGGACAATCTGTGATCTCTATCAATGCCTTTGTATAGATACTTAGAATTAATTTTCCCTATTTTTTTGGTATTCACTTCTCTATATCTTTAGTGAAGGAATGAAGGCATAAAAGAGGTCAGAAAGAAACTAAGAAAGTGAGAAATAGAGAAGAGAAGAAGGGAAGACAGGGAGGGACAGAGGAAGGGAATTGGCCCTGGACTTGACAATTCAAGATTAGCAATTTTAACTTGATCACTTCTAATTAAATTCCAATAGTTACTGGACATAGCAAATCCTATCAAATCCACTCCTTTGTATCTTTATATCCACTCTTTATATCTTTCTTACATACCTCTATGTATAAATTCTTTTGGCCTTTAGTATCTACCAATGCCTTATCAGGACCCAAAATGCTGCTTTATGTCATCTGAAGAACCTCATCTCACACGCAGCAAAGTGAGTAGATGGTAAAAGCTTGCACTCTCCAGCTTTCACAATCCTGGATCATGTAATACCCCTCTGTATTATGAGGAGGAAGGGGCAGATGTCATTTCTTCTGCTGAAAATGGACCCTTGCAATGGGAGGTGTGAAAGATTCATTAGAAAACATTGTTAAAGGTGGCTCAGTGAATAAAAACATTCTCCAGATGTGAGATTTGCTTTCTTCAGGTTTGTATCTTCTCTTCATCAGCTAGAACTACTTTAAGAGGAAACTGTCTTCTTTCTTGAGAAGACAGTTATCTCTCCTACAGGATCCTGATTTCTCTGTGATGCAGGCCCAGTCCCTCAACAGAAAAAAAAAAATTACTGAAATGTCTGCATGCCTGGAAGAGCTCATTACAATGTAAGCACACAATACAAGGGAGCAGGGGGAGGCTGCACACTGACAGCGGGGAGGGACATACACTGCAACCACCAGACAATTACGATTAGTGTAGACAATTATGATTATGATTTAGCCATAGGATCCCCAATAGCCATTAACAAGATACCACATCTTCCTGACAAACAATGAAAAAATAAAAGGGTAAAATTCACTGGCTAAGCAGCAGCTCTGAAACCCGGGGGTAAACACTGCCTTGAACAGGGCTGTAAGCCACATGAGAGAGACTAATTAAATGAGTCTCTGGCCCTTAGTTATGTCAGAAATGAGGACTGAGTGGGGAAGGGAGGGGGGGGGTATTGTTGCTTTTAATTCCCCAACTGATGAAGAGCAGCGTAGGGAAGGTGGGGTGGAGGAGAGGGGGAGAAAGATGCACCTGAGCAAAATAAGATTTCTGATGTTTCTTTTGTTAGCAGAACCAGCGAGAGTAACGAACGCGTTTCCCCTACTCTCTCCCAAAGATGGAGCTGTTGCAAAGGAAGAGAGGCAGTTTGGCTCACACACACACACACACACATTCACACAAAGTTCTGCATTCTGCAGCAGGACTTTGAAGCTTCCCTGAAAACAAAGTGCTTTCTTCCTGTAAGGAGAAATAAAAATCTGTGTTATTATAGCAGCTGCGTTATTGCAAAATTCTACCAAAACACAACGACTGATATTAAGTATCTAACCCCTCTTAATTGTCTATTTCATGGGCTTTAGATTTCTGGATTGCTAAAATAACCATCTGAAGACAAGACTTCGATTCATTTTGTTTTATTAGTATTATTATTTCCTTACAATAATAATAACACTTTACACTTATACAGCACCGTTCATCTGCAGATCCAGACAATAAGGACTGGATTGCTGCTATTATCCTGTCACACCCCACGAATGAGAGGGGAAAGAAAATTCACCAGGAAGCTGCGAGTTGGGGAGAAATTTGCTGAAACACTGAGGACCGGAGATGAGGCAAAAGAAAGAATAACCAAATCCATGACAGCAAGGTTAGCTGCTTCAGTGAATTTCTTTATTAATAAATCTTCCCAAAGCAGATAGGTATAATGATTTTCAAGAGAACATTAATTAATGAGAGAAACTCCTTTACAGTGTTTCCTGATCAGACATGAAACTGAGAATTCGACAGTCTGGTAAGATTTTTCTCTGAAACATATTCTAGTTGAAAAGCTGAACAAACAGAGGAGGGAAAACAGGTGCTACACTGAACAACAGACCTGATGATCAAAATGTGCTTCCTTCACTCTTAAAATCTGTGAATAAATGAATTGTCTGGTGCTCCTCAATCCACTCTCTTACAGATCTGACAGGGGCATTCTAGAAGCTGATGTCTTTTGAAACAAAACTGGTTTCCTATTGCATTTCTATTCAGAAATACATCTGTGTGACTGGGAGTGATTCCTAGCAGCACAGGTAGGTCTGTCCCATCTGATCCTTGCCTTGCATCTTAGAGAAAATAAAAATTGTTACTTTAGTAAAAAAAATCTTGCTGGAAATGTGCAGTATAAAATACAGAGAGAACGTTTTCCTTTTGCCATGTGTTTTGCTGAGTTATTCTGTCTAAGCAGACAACACATTCACATTAAGAAGAGGGTGTCAGCACTCTAGATAGATATAGTGTTATTGATGTCCTATTGTTGTAGATTATACATAGAGAAACTGAGGCACAGTTTAATTTGATTTAACTCTAGATTGCACTAATGTAGATGTCTGAGTTCATCATCTGTTGTTTTTTCTTTTTCTTTTTTAGAATGTATTGATTTGGTGTTTTTTGTTTGTTTGTTTGTTTTCTCCTTTGTATAATTATTTTATTTTTGCTTCTTTGATATAAGGAGGTAAAAATCAGACACTTTTAAGTCATGATTTATTTGTAGTTCCAGACAAGAAAATTCTGTTCCTCTCCACTGGCATATGGAGAAAACTAGATGACTTAGATGAACCTCAACTGTGGTACATGTGGGTTGAGAGAGGAAAGGACTATGCCTCTAAATTCTATCATGGGTGGAACACTCAGCCTTGTGTGCAAGCAAAGTCTGACAAGGTAAAAGTCAGTCTGTGCAGGGAAGTACAGTCAAGAAGAAATTACTCTCCAGCAATCATGAGCATCAGTGTGCAAAATTAAAAAACTCCATCTTCTTAGCTCCAAGAATGCTGAGCCATGTCACAAAATGCATTCATGGAGAAGTCAGAAAGGAAAGCCTGAACTTGACTTCCAAGCTCCTCTTCGAAACCTCAGTCACATATCTATTATTCATTGGCTTGATTCAGTAGCTCCATATGCTGTGTCCCTGACACAAAAGAAGCAAAACTGATCACAGGAATGGATTATCAGGTATGGAAGAAGATAATTCAAACTACCATGTATATTTCTTTTTTAATAAAAAAAAAAATAAAAAGTAAATTTATTTGACCTGGCACATGATTCTAACCTTTGCTGCTTCTATTATTTCCATCTTAGAGTCTTTCCACTTTCTCTCTTGCCAGCAGGAAAGAAGAAACACTGTGATGTTTTATGCCACAGAGACAAAGAGGTATTGATCCTTTTTGCCTCTGGAAAAGGTTTCTAATAATTTCCAGATATATTGTAGATTGCGGTGCTGCTATCTTTAATTAAAAAATGACACAGGATAGAAAGCAATTATTTTGGGGTTGGGTTGTGGGGTTTATGTGTTTTTGTTTTTTTTTCCTTGAATTGTTGTTTAAGTGTAGGGTCTTTTTTTGTTTGTTTTAATTTGCTGTGATAACAGATAAGATGTCTAGGAGCTTGAGCAGAGAAAAATGGGAAAGGGAGAAGAAGAATATTTGCTCTTGTGTTTATTATTCATTATATTTAAATATGATGTTTTGTGTTTCATACTCAAAAGATTTCATCGCCTGTGGCTCGTTAATCCTTTTGCCCAGGGACAGCTGCATTGAAAACAAACAAACAAACAAACAAACCACATTGTCCAAAAGAAGTCTATGCTTGGATCATCAAAATACATTGCTCTGTCAGCATCAGGTCTTGGCCCTGTGGTTTTGGGAGGTGGCAGTAAAATACAGGGAATGATGTGAACCCAGGAACCTTCTTTCTACACAAAGGTCTTCAGACAAAAAGAGAAATCATGAATTGACTTCAATATCACTACAGTGTGATCAGAGTTTCATTCATAGTTGAAGTTGTGTGTCATGTGGCCAGTTTAATCACTTCTCTGAATGCTTGTGAATTTTTGGCAACAGCCACTGACTTCTTCATTTTTTGCTTTCTTGTGATTGTGGGAAGTAGTGTTGCTTCGGGTTGACCAATGAATTGCTAAAGCTTTACCAAGTTCACTGTGGAGGGATAGCTATATCACAGATTCATACATCTTTCCTAGAAACACAGCTACTATTTGGGGTTTCATATGCTGAACTCAGGGGGTTATATGCCTTCAAGTTGAAAAGAAAAAAAATTGTGGGTGGCATGAGCTCAAGGTACATGTAGAATATTATATTCTCTTTCCTTTATAAAGAACAAATATTGACTGTTAAATGCAACCATCCTGAGATTTGCTTTGTTTGGTACAATAATTATACTCATTTCTTGAACTCTAGCGTCACAGCATTTAAATGTATGATTGATCTTTTTTACAGAAACATGTAAAAATGTAATCAAAGGAGCAGTCTGCAAAACATGCAGATGTCTTATTAGAAGCAAAAAAGAATTACTCTGTACGATTAGAAAGATGCATGTCTCCATAAACCTCTTCCCATTTTGTGAGCCTTCGGGTGCCCATCCAGTAGCTTTAACTCACCACAGGTTCAGTCGGATCGGTAATGATTCCTTCTTCCTCATCTCCACTGGTACAACTATGGTAATGACCTGTGAGAAGGGAAAGACCCTTCTAGCTTTTCATGTGAACTTTTGTCTGGGGGTTTGCTCTCAAACCTTAAACCCCTACTACACAGTCTTCAAGACAGCTATGAGTCTATATTTGTGTAGAATATGTAGGAATTTATTGTTGCAGATCTTCCTATCATAGTGGCTACAGAAATGTTATGCCAAAGTAAAAACAGAGGTAAATAATTTCTAACATAAGTTTTTTCAACCTAAATTTTCCCAAAGCATAAAGGGATAAAAGCAGAACAGTTAAATGGTTCTTCTAAGATCAGAGAGGAAAGGCTGACTTTAAAATCTCAGTTTAGAACATAGCAATAGTTATCTATTATTCCAAGATTAATTCAAGATAACACCTTTATTGACATGCTATCACACCAACACATCTTGTCATATCTGAATTCATTTTGTACTTTACTGTGGTGATTACAGGGAAAAAGGCAATGACTGTGGCATGTATTTACTTACATATATAACATCAATTTGGATATTCTCCCAGAAATATCTCTGCATGTATTTATCCCTCACATTAACACATTCTTTCTTACAATAATTCCTTGTATATTTTATTCAACAGTAAAATTAACTATAACAAGGATTTCAAATAATACCTTTCTCTAGTCTTTGAAAAAGATCTGATATCATGTGCCACCATGATTTGTCAAAAAATGAATAAACGTTCGTATACTTCTGGTTCAGATAAATGTTGACGAACACCAGAAGAATATTTATTCAGAATTTATCTGAGCTAATAGAATCCCTCGAGTCTGAAAATTTGGTCTGAAAATGTCTCAGGAACAGAGCTGTCTCCTGAGAATTGAGGCACTACATCCTGCTTCCTAAATCAGTAGGAATTCAAAAATGCAGGTAGTAAAGAGTGCAATTTTTGTAAACTTCCATGAATGATCAGTTTGGGTCAAGGTCATGACTTGGAAACATGCTAGAGAGGAATAGAATTTTATTTTACTTGAATTCAATCAGCCTTTCCATATCTCAAACAAAACAATAAGAGGCACACTAAGAAAGTCTACCAATATACAAAAGAATTGAAAACAATACACAAGTAAATAAATAAAACATTTGCTTAACACAAATGGGAGATTCTGGGCAAAAGGAAACACACAAACTACCCTTGTTGTTCTGAGATTTACAGAACTGTATTTCACAGATGCCCTACTGCTTTATTCATACTGTTAAGGGAGAAAGAAACAGTCTCTAAACATCAACACCCGTCATTAAATCATTACAAAAACTCCCTAGTTAAAGAGACAGAGTATATACGTAAATACAAATATACATATGCAACTATTTATAAAATGTTGTGTATGGGTGTGTATAAATAGTGTGCATGGTGTGTGGAAAAACAAAACGCTTCTTGAGACTGCTAAACTCTAAAGTATATCAAATGCTAAGGCTTTCTCATTGCCATATGAAAAGCAACCTTATTACAGTAGAAAAGATTAAACAAAATAATAATTAAAAAAATCTGATGAATGCTTCTGAGAAGAGGTGAAAAAGAAAGAAAGGGAAAGTAAAGTAACAAAACTTCAAAGCTGAGATGTAATGCTAGGGGATAAGTTCTTAGAATCAGTGAAACCTAAACCACAGAACTCCAAGTTTGTCACAAAAAAGCAGACCTAAGCATGCGTAAGAAATAAAACAAAAGCAAAAAGACAGAAAAAAAAATTAAAATAAAATAAAAGAAATGGAGTGATAAACATGGCTAGCGTAGATATAAAATTTTGCCTAAGGTTATTAGTTTTTGAATTTCAAGTTTAATACTCCCCATCAGATTGAGTATACCCGTGAGTCTGGCCTACATAATCTTTTGGGGATATTTAACTCTCTCCTCACTCCTCTGCTAGCAAAACTAAATCTTCCTACTACTAGTGAGATGACTTGTTTGTAACATTAAGAAATTAGGAAAGGAAAGGATTGACATGCTTTATTCAAAAACATTATTAAGTGTACCAAAATTCCTGTCTTTAGCCTTAACATTTAGAGAGAGAGCCAACTCACTGTGCTAAGGAAATGTAAAAAGTAATCTCATTCCCCTTTAAGTTTTCTTTTGTTCTGTGCTCTTAAAAGTAACCCAGATTACTAAACTCTTTCAAAATACACCTGGACTTACTAGAAAAAAAAATAACATTCTTTAAACTTTCAAAATATTTTCTGTGAAACCTCTAAAGCAGTAAATCTCCTGAGCGTTTGCACACTGTAGGGAAGCTGGTTGAGATACTCGGCACTAGCCTGTAAGGGTAAATTCAACTTGAGTGATAGCATTGAGTGCCAGAGCTGTTGTGATATTCAGTGTGACTCTAGGCGTACGTTCAGGGAGTAAAAGCAAGTTCAAACATTCAAGGATGAAACAGCAAACATCATGAAAGAAAAGTGAAAGAGAAGGAAGAAAAATAATTTGGTTGCTTACACACTCCAAAACTTCTGATTTTGAAGAGATTCTTAAGAAACTCCTCAAGTGGGTAGCTAGAAGTCTAATGACTCTGAAAAAGATTCATACAAAGGCACTGAAAAGAAAGGAATGAATTACCCGTAGAAGAATTCATAACATCTCTTACCGATGCAGCTTCAGATGGGAATGTAATTTATAGGTAGAAGATAAAATGGAGGAGTTTGGTAAGATTAAGGATCCTTTTTCAAGTTTTATAGAGAAACATCCTTAAGAATATTAGTAAATTTTAGTGAATTACTGACTTGAATTGAATCTACATTCCTCTGAAAACAAACCAAATACTGATAATATACTTCAGATAGCAATGTGAAGAAGAAAATTAAATTTATTACTTACTATGAAGGAAAATCATTACATGTTTTGGTTCATCCTTTAAAAAATATATATATATATTTACTGCTCACCTGAGTTATCTCATTATGATTATGAGATTCTGTGTGTGCGTAACATTTTACAACATATGTGTTTACACAAACACACAAAATACAAAGGAGAGCTTCTCTCTGGTATTTGCCACCCTGTGTTTTTTTTTAGGATATTTGTCACACTAAGAGCTGTTAAAAACAAAAAGCAGTTTAAGATGATACTCCTTGTTCCTTTCTCTTCCATGGATAAATGCCTTCTAAATCCTGTCAGAGGATGCACATATACCTCTGAGAAAATCACCCAGGTCCAGAAGACAATATGTAAATTTGAAAAAAACATTTCATCTGCTTTAATCTCACTTATTAACTTTTTTAGCTATCTGATAATCCACATTGTGAAGAATCAGCAGTGGGATTGATATATCTTTTGCTTGTTGGAAAACAGATATGTTCTTTTCTGACCTGATGATTAAGTAAGGAGCTGTTCCAAAACTTCTAGCCCTAGACTACCTAACTGGTATGTATTACTTGGAATTTCCTTCATACAGGTTTTCACAAGTACTTGTATGTATTTATGATAAAATTCTTTCACGAGTCTGAAGTAACCTTAGGATATTAGTTAGTATCATTGCCATAGTATTACTCCTAACATAAGATCAATAGACAGTGCCAAAGGGTGGTGAAGAGAAGGTGGGTTTGGGGTGGAAATGGATAATTAACAGATCTATATCAGATAGGAAAATTCTCAGTAAAATCATTGTACTGAAGAAAACACAGTAATTCTCAGTAATTCTCACAGTAATTCTGGTTGGGAGGTACCATATTCTGAGAAGTGCCCTTGTGTTTCACGAGCTACTGCTTTTCATATACATATATATAAACATATAAACAAACAAACAAACAAATAAATAAATAAATATATTTATTATTATTATTATTATTTGATGAGCAAGATAATGTTTTAGTATGAAATTTTGACTTCTTTATATGTTTGTCTTGCTGGAGGTGAAATAGTTAAAGCACTGGAGCCAAAAACATTGATGAAGTTAAAGAGCTTGGGAGAGAAAATAAAGCACTCCCTATTGCTGATGACAAACCGTAAAGAAAATTATTTCATCAACTATTTATCTTACACCTAAGCCTTGAAAAAATACTTACAGCTATGAAGTGTTTTAAGTTGATGGACAAATCTTAGTTTAGTTCATGTGTCTAGGGGGTAATTCACCACCTCTCCATTGATCAAGAAGCACAAATGTCACCACCTGGCTTAACAGTAACCTGTGCTCTTTTTCCAGCAAAATCTGCTGAGCTTAGACAGCAGAATCAAGGTTGTTCCTCCCACAGCAGATGAAATCAGGAGCTGATATCATTATCTTTTATATGAGTTCAACTTTATATAGCTGGTAATACAGTTGTCCTCTAGCTCTCACTCAATTTGATTAAAAAGGATCATAAGTCTGTTATTTTTTGTGGAATTTATTTGGTTTTGGAGATTGGTCTGAACCCTATCTGCTTGTAATTAATCTATGAGGGCTCAAAACTGACAGACTACAAATGAAACAACATTTCACTGACTAAAATACATAATTTTGGGGGTTTCCATCACATCACATTAACTGAACAACACACCTTATTCAAAAAAAAAAAAAAAAAAAAAAAAGAGAGACCTTTGCTGTTTTGGATAACATGGACTTTAGCCCTGGGAACAAAATAGGGTACATTATCTGTTCTGCATCTGTGCATTATGCAGAGGAGTAGTGTGACTACACTGGAGTACGTGGAACAGATGTGACAGATCAAGAAGTCACACCAAGTAGGAAAATGTCATGTGTATTTCTTGGACTGACCACACAGAAAAAGGAAAAAAAAAATCAGCTATTCTAATATATCTGGAACAAAGCAAGTGAAACACCTACAGTGTATAACAGGTGCACAAATTTACCTTGTGTGATTAATGTATTTTGAACATAGAGCTGTCATCTCAGGTCCTATATGTTTTTATCTGCTTTGGTGCTGCACACCTGTGGTATGTTGATAAAGCATTTGCTCTGCAGTGAAGACAACTGCCAGGTTTGGTATTTTTGGACTTTAATTATCATCTTACTTCACACATATGCACACAACTATATGCCCTATATATGTTCAAATTCAATTAAATAAAATAACAAATAATAACAATGAAAGGGAATAATAAAAGACTGGTACTGCATTTAGTCTGGGCAGCACTTCAAGGCAAAACTAATGCACTACTCTTCAACAGTGCTTGCTAAGCAACCTCAAAGCTCAGCAAGAAACATAGAGGAGAGTAACCTTCACCCACTATGATATTATTATTGAGTCACACATCATTCAGGAATGTATTTTAAGCAAACTGAATAGTAAAAAATCGTCAAAGTGCATGTGCATAACTCTCGTGTTTAGGTAAAAAACCTAAGACCTACTCTAAGACCAGATAATGACACTTACTGTAGCGATGTTTGATAAATAAAATGTAAGTTGCAGTAATAAAAAAAAAAACAAACCCAACAACAAAAAAGCTAACCCACAATGTCAGTGTTTCTTTCATCACTTGAGTGGTGATATGCATTTAAACCTCAGAAATTGTCCTATCTAACTTAAGAAATCAATTTTACTTTGTGAGAAACTTTCATTGATTTTCACTTCAGAAGACTGTACATTTCTGCTATAACTAATACCACTGAATAATAATGAAAAAAAAAAAGCAAGAAAAGAAAATAGAAAAGGGAAAGAAAATAGAAAAAAAAAAAAAGAAAAAGAAGAAAATTGCACCCTTTTGTGAATGTATTAAAATGACAGAGCTGGGCATTTAAGTTTGGTATGTAGTTTGCATCAGCCTAGAAAACAGCATTTCTCACTGACAAATGACTATGCAGTTGTTGTGCGTTTATCCCAGTGAAACAATAATTCTGCTATAGATCATAGTCATAAAGTACAAAATACTGGCCATTGAATTTATGCAACATGATGTTTCATGACCTATCAAGCCAAATAACTATCATAACCTTATATATGCATACATTCTCAGTCTTTGGAAATTATTTCAGTAGATCTACCAAACTAAAGACTTACTTGTTAAAATGCTTGCAGTATATTTGACATTTATTAGAAATATATACAATTTTGCACTTCATGTATTTACATGCATGCATATTACCCTCTCAGGAGGGGTGATATACAAGCTTAACTTGGTCATTATTTGGCTAATATAGATTCTTTCTCTTCTTCAGAATTGCAAGAGGTAACTCACATTGCAAGATTAAATTACTAGGTGATGTTTTAGTCACCCCAGCACACTGAAGCTATGCAACAGAAAGAAGGAAATTAAAAAAAAGTCCTCTCAGAACACGGCAATACGTACCAGGAAAAAATCACTCACCTCTCTCTTGGAAAACTTAGCTCTTTTATGTGTGTATGTTTGCAAGTGTATGTTCATTCTTCAACTTATATTTTTCTGCCCACATTGCTGAAGAGGCAAGAGATGGCAGTATTGACACATCTATGAAAGGGAGTAGTTCATTGACTGAACTAGAATACGAGGATTCTTCTTTACATTTCATCTTTATAGTTTCTTTCTTTTTTTTTTTCTTTTATTTCCCACCCTCCACATATCCGTTATTAAAAAAAACAAACAATACAAAACAAAATTAAACAAAAAACTACTCTCCTCATCATCCTCTTTGAAAAAAAAATCTTCTGCCTCTGTGAAACTCAGGGAAATAAATAGATAGAATTATTTGGAAAGATTCTGCAGATTGTTGAAATAAAGAATCAAAACCAAACAGAAGTGCAGGAAGAAATGAGAGGGGGTGGGAGGAAGCAAGCATGATAAATTACTGATTACTAAATGGAATTGTTTCAATCAGGAACTTAAAAAAAAAAAAAGAAAAAATATGAACTTGCTTCTTTCCTTGATTTTAGCTTTTTGCAAGAAGATCAAAGAGATTTATGACCTGTGTCTCTCCAAGTCTGATGCCAGAAAAGAACATGTTCTCATTAATAGTCATTTTCTCATCAAAATAGGGTTTTTATGCAGACAATGCGCACAGCTTTTATAAAGCTGATTGTTGACAAAATTTTCAATAAGTTTCAGTCCAATGAATGACACACAGAAAACAAAATTAAATGAGTAGTTTGTAACTTTTATACATTCTGCAGGTAAAATCTAACCTTACTTCTAGCCAAGATGCACCAGTGAAATCTTGAGAATCAGAAATGAATGAGCTTGCGAGGATCCCTTTTTTTTTTTAATTTCTCCTTGAGTTAAAAAAGAATCCTAAACAAACTAAAAAAAAAAAAAAATTATCTGTTTCTCTGAACTTCAGTAAAACTTCTTAAAACTGAAAATCTTGAGAAAATCAAGTTTTCTCTTGAGATTTACCATGCACTCAGGTTTCAGATGAGTTAGTATTACAGGCAGCTGGGGACAATCTCCCATGGTATATTACTGCATAATTAGTTACAATATGGGGATTTTATGCTTCCCACTGCAGACTCCTGAGACCATATACTGGGTAGAATGGGCCATTTGTTTGTTCTGGTATATTGGTCTTTCTCATCCTGTTTAGGTAGCATCTTAAAATCCCAAATAAAAAGGTTATCTGGAAATATAAAAACAATACATGTAAAAATATTTTCAGCCATAGAGGGAGGTGATGTACTTTGAGTTTGAGGTTATGGTTAGAATTTGGCCTATTACCTTCAATGTGTTCCATGTTACACTAGCAAATCTAGCTAAGAAGATTCCTGCTTCTGCTTTTCCCCAGCAACTTGTTCCCAGGTTGTGCTTATTGACATGATTTTCCTCTACACAGTGGTTCTTTGACAAGATCTGTTTAAAAAATATATGTAAATATTTCTTGAGGGTTAAGTTTTGTTCCTTCTAAACCACAGTTCTTCACAGAAGTAATTTAGAGATGTATAATAGAGGTGTGTGGTACTTTCTTGTCTTCCCTTCCTCAGGAAGTTCAAGAGTAATGAAGCTGCCTTTCAGCTTTCTTTACTCCAGACTGGACAGCCTAAGCACCTTCAGCCTCTTCTCTCAGGACAAGCCTTTCAGCCCTGTTACCAGCTTTGTTACTCTCATCCAGACACATTCAAGCTCTTAACATGCTTCTTGTATTAAAGGGTCCAGAATTGCATACATCACATTCAAGGCAAGGACATACAAATGCTAAATACAGTGGGACCATGACCACTTTTGACTGATTAGCTAAACTGTGTAATGTATTAAAGATCTACTCTATTACAGATGTAGCCCATTCAGTGCAAATAGAGTTTTAAGACACTTCTCTGCTTTGCAGTTGCTCTTGGAATGATTAAAACAGAGAACTGGTCTGCAGTTAGAGAAGCAATAGATGTCCGTGGTCTTCTGATTACCTTGCCTGTCAGAAAAGTGGGTTTAATGGACTGTACATTGCTTTGTAAATCTATCTTTTGCATGCATGTATGTGTACAAGAATGTGTGCATATATACGTATGCATGTTCTTAGGGCTTAGCTATAGATCAGACAAGTGAAAAAGAAGGAAAATCATTAGTGAAGGCTCCATTTTTTTTTCAAATTTTCTCTGTCTTTTTTTCCTTACAAGTCTTTACACTATCTCATGTTGACCTTTAATGTGAAGGCAGGAACAAACAAGTAATCATGGAAAATAACAGGAAAGATGTCTATTAACAAGTTTTACCCCTGGAAAAAATTTAATGTTAAATTACACCCTCTGGAAACACCAGTGACTCAGTTTTATTGCAGCACTCAGTCATACCCACAATGCACTTTCCCTTTCTGCAATTATTCCACAGTGCCATAATTTGCTATATTTTTGTTCTGAGGCAATATAGGTCTGCATATATCAGCTCTCTAATTCTTGTCTAAGGTAACCCTCTTCCATTATTTGAGGAGCTTCTGTCTCACAATTTGAAGTGACCCACGATCTCTACATTTAACATGCTAGCCTAGAGCTTAGGTAATATAGCAACAAACAAGACGCTTCACCAGCTGCTATAGGTTAGGTTACAAAAATACTGATAGAGAAAAGTGCTATTTCATAAAATACATGACCACGGGAGCTTTCACACACGTAGTTAAGTTGCATAGAGTTACTTACCTATACTTCTATTAACCTACAATGAGGAAGGAGTTGCCAGAAAAGAACAAATTTGTATGGAAGTAGGCTGGAGAAGGTGATAATCTTTAGCTCTAAAGATTGTTTCTTTCAGCTAGGAAAGTGAAAGTAGTAAGATATAGCAGAGAGCATCCATTAATGAGTTGAGGAAAATACCTTTACCATCCCCAGGCTTTTCTATGGCAAGAAGATAAGCACAAAATTACTGGTCTAGGGAATCTGCTTTGACAGAGGGGCTGGGCTAGATGTTCTCTAGAGATCCCTTCCAACCCCTACAATTCTGTGATTCATTTGAATAAAAAAATTGTGGCAATTATTTAATGTAAATGCCATTATATTTCAGCGTGTTGTTGATCACATTCATTTCAGTACCACAAACAATGTGGCTGACAAAATTTAAAGGGCAGTAAAGTAATTAGCCTGTGCCAGTGCCCTGATTTAGAAATCACTGCAAGTATAATAGGTTCATCATAAAAATTCCCAGTGTTCAAAATTTTTCTATACCATCAAAAACTCCTGACTTCATCACATTCTAATTTCATCAGATTCATCAACTGGCACAAGTGACATCAGCAAATAGCAGCCAGGAAGGATGTAGCATAACAAGCAAAGACACATCTTGGGATGGAATTAATGGCTGAAGCAATCAACAAAAGCCTGTGCAGGTATAGAAAGAACAAGTGGAATCTTTTGTGAGTGCTGATGAAGGCTCAATGCCAATGACCTCCTTTTTCTTTTATTTTTCCTTTCATTCTTTATATTTTTTCTTCCATATTTGACTGCAGCAGAATTTCTTCTGTACAAATGTAATGTACTAGAACCCAAAAGGAGATTTCCAGTAAGAATGATGCATCTTCTGTGAGTGCTGAGTATAAGAATGCCAGGAATTAAGAAATTCTGTAAGTACTTTCAAATACAGAGCCTAAATATGGCTTAATGAAATTAAATTTATGCATGGTTATTGGAATCAGCAGGTAAATACTTTTGTACTTGCTCTGAGTTAGCATTATAAATGTGAACATATTGGCACTTGATAACAGTCCTCTCATTTTAGCTTGACAGAGAGGACTCATTGTCCCAAACAAAGCAAAATAATTTGTTGTTGTTTTGCTTTTCATAGGTAAGGATTTACTTTTAGTTTCAAGTTACAGTGACCATTGTGTTACTACTTTTGAAAAATGACACCATGCCTTTAAATTCTGTCTATTTTAAAATCAGGTTAGGGAAAGTTTAAATTTTTACACTATTAAAAGTTTAATTGGAAGGTAGAGATAAGAAAAAAAAGTACTACTGAAAGTTGTCAGACAAGTTAATTGTGACTGAAGTCTAATGATAGACGATCTCTTACTGAAGTATATGTTCATGTATTTGTATAGAGATATGCCTTCAAAACAGATGTGTAGTTTACAATACCTCCAAATGTAGGCATGGACATACAGTTGTGCACAATTTCATCAAGAATAACCAAGGTTAGAAGAATTAATATTATGCTCCTTCATTTTAGAGCCTGTATAATAGAAGAAAATAGTTGTCTGGCATCTGTTGTGATTTAGCAAGAGAAGACGATGAATAGATTGTACATATATTAATTTGTGAGGTGAAATAGTGAGGCAGAATTGTTCCTAACATTTCTAATATAATAGTGAGTTCTGTTCAACTGTTCAGACATAAATTTTATAACTGGAGTGAGTGGATGGATATCCTTATAATATTAAAATATTTTCATATAGCACTTTTTATGCATAAAGTGCTGTAAAATAAAAATATAGTCCACCATCTCAATATTATAGCTGGGCAAACCAGGGAACTAGTACGAGTGAAAGAGAAGTGATTTAGCCACTACCATATAGGAGGGCCCTGTATGAGTCACAGCTGGAATTCGGCTATCCTATTTGATTTCTATCAGATTTATATTCACTCACCAATGCGCAGCAGAGAGAATAGTAAAAACTTTTCTTGTTTGTTTTTATTTTTCATTTTTTATTTGTGTCATGGTTTCTGGGATTTATTCCACAATAGATAAATTTATTTGGCATTTTATTTTATTTTATTTTATTATTTTATTTTTATTTTAAACTGGTGAGTTCTTTTTGCAAAGGTAGCATAAAGCTGCTTAGATATTGTTTTGTCCATCCATCTGTCTAAGCCTAAGGGCCGGATTGTCATTTTCACTGAGACTACTTTATATTTCTCTAACCATGTCAATGAACCTTACAATCATGGCTCTAAACATAATTTACACCTACTTGAGAGCTCAATGCATTGCCAGGAAGATGTATCTTAGGAAGGCTTTAATACCCTTTGAAATCTAAATGTTGGTCTCTTTTGTAGGAACATTACTTGTATATTCTACCACACAATCTAGAAAATGTAGGCAACCTGCTATCTTTGTGGTATTATGGACAGAATATTCTAAAACATCTCATATTCCTAATCCAAAAATTATAATTATATTTTCATGTTGGTTTATAGGCAGTTACATAAAGAGTAGGGAAGGAAAGAAAAATTAAGGAACAACATCTGGAATTCCTAAAAACACTTCAGCCTCCTTAATGGTCATGACAATGATTATGAAGCAAAAATACACCTAAACAATTAAAATCTACTCCATGACAAATATGGTAGACAGCTTCACTTAACTAGGAGCTGAACATGATTTAGAGTAAAAAACTGACATGGTCTAACTTTCCAGTGAGCTTGGATTCAGTGGGAAGTATAACAGCTAAGGTGTCTGCTTGTCCATCAGAAAATGGTGCAATTCTATGTCACTGCAGAGAGGCTGTTGGGCCAAGGCATATTGCTCAAGTAAAAGACTGGGGTGGAAATTATCCCCACCTATTAATAGGGATTGTTCAGGTTATTTGTCTGTTTCAACTTGGACAGCTTCACACCCACCAACTATATTTGCTGACCATCAATATTATCATAATTACAGCTGAATCAATAAGCATAGCATGAATCCACAATGTCTGATACTTTCAATCTGTAAAACACAAGCTATAAATAAAAAAGAAAAAACTTTAGATTTTACTGTTATGTACTTGCATAACGAAGAAAAAATTCTATAGAGGAGTATTAAAATTGCTGTCTCATGACATAAGTATGTAATCCAATAACCTATATCCAGGTATGGTCAGCAATAATAGATCAAGTATATTTTTCCCTAATAAGAAATCCAAATTAATACCAACAATCAGAATATGAATCTAAATATTTCTTACAAGGTATTTCACTGAGATTTTCTCTTCTTGTCCACAGATTTTTCTCAGTATTCTTGATATCTATTATATCTGTCTCAGAAATGTCCTGTGTCAAGGAATTCTACAGTCCAATTATGAATAATGTTTTTATGTTCATTAGCCAAGATTGAGTTACCTTTCAGATTCAATGGATATCTACTTTTTTTCAGATGTTTTATTCTCTATGCCAGACAGAATCTGGTGCTGCAACTTTGTCTTCCTTATAGTGTCTCAGAAGTCTTAAAAATTACATGATAGAATAAAAGATACTTCTGAAATAGTAGTGGTTCATTCAACTTTCTAATTTTCTATTTCTGATGCAAACCTGTATCTCAATAAGTTATATAGAAAGCATTCTCAGTTTCTACTGAAGCTTATGAAACCTAAGAATGTTGACTGTGAAGCTATTTCTTAACATTGATAACTCCTGTGAAAAGAATCCAGATTAAAAAGTCAAAACAATCCTTTTATAAAAATGAGACCATCCTCAGAAATATTAGAACCCATTTGTTGTGTGGGCAAGACAGGAGCAAAATTCTTTCAGGCAAAAACCTGACACTTAAATTATTTTCTTCTATACTGAAGCCACATTTCTTCTGTTGATATTGAACTTTTACTAGAGAAAATAATCTATGATTTTCCTAAGTGTGCCAGTTAGAATGAAAAGATTTTGGCAAGGGTCTTGAAGTATCTTCACCAATTTAAAATCCTCTCTAAAATGGATGACTTTAGGCAAGAATTTTCAATGAGCATCAAAGCTAGGTGCAGGCCTTACCTCCTCTCTTCTGCCTCACTAATTATCAATAAAAAAAATCCATCAGTGTGTTCCTTGTATCCTCCAAAAATATTCCCATAACTTGTTTTCACCTGGTAGCTGTTCTACCACCCAAACTGGGCTATCATTAGCTCTATAGAAATCTTCCCCATGGGGACACTGTTTTAACGGAAGCAGCAGTCTGGACTTCTGAAGTTGAGCCTGAATTCCTATATTTTTCATTAGCAGTATTGCAACCTTGGACAAAGCACTTGTATTTGTGGGAACCCATAAAATGTGGTAATAATGTTTTCTTCCTCACACCTTTCCTCTGGCTCATCTGTTTGAAGCCTCAGTCATGTAATGAACTTCATGTTGAAAATGACCTACAACAAGTTAATTAAGAGATCAGGGCTACAGACTGTAAAATACTAGCAGGAAGGACTTGTGCTTTTTTTCACTCTTTTTTTTATGATGATTATTATTTTTAATAGCATCTATCAGACTGTGACCCTGATCTTCACTGAGACCTTTAGAACCCAAACTAGGTCTGAGCTAGTAAAAATATTATCACCTGTAGTATTCATGTCATGGGAGCAGACTGTCAGTTTCTTATTTCACCTAAATGAGTCCCTCATAGACCACGGTAGTTTTCAACCAAGGTTTTGTTTGTTTTTATGTAACTAACTATGTCATCTTAAGACTGAACCGGCTCAATTCTTAGAAGAGATTAACAAAATTATTTTTAATGTCCTATAGACATATATGCTATTAGTTTATTTCTATTATTAGTTACTATTAACTTTGTTTCTATCATTGGGATTAGAAAATCTAGCAAGCAATAGAAGAAGATCAGAGATAGCTTTGAAGCTTATACTTCCCTAATTCTATCTCTGTTTCTCTCTCTCTCTCCTTCTCCCCCCCCCCCCCCCCCCCCCCCCACCACTGGTCTCTTTCTATTGTTTCCCTTCACAGCCTTCTTGCATGACAATAGATCACTTCCCTATCAGCAAGACTACCCAAAAATTTGCAGCAAATATGGCTGTGAGCAAGTGAAAGAATATTTTGAGAGACAGACTGTTTCTTACATAAGACGAAAACTGGAGGCAAGGAAGAAAGAAGGAAAAATAAGAACCTCTTAAATCATAAGTTTTCCCCACATGTAAACCCAGTACTTAGAACACAACCTTGTCACCTTGACATTTATTCAGCTTGCTGGAAACTCGTGTGCCCTCAGTCAGGGCTAATTAACACTTAATTGACTTCATGAGAATTTTGTTCAGCAGTTCTGATTTGTCACTCATGTTTCACGATGAACTGTAACTTTTGAGAGCTCAGCAGTTGTGGGAGGTTTGGCAGGTGTCAGGGGAGTAGGAGAGGAAAGGGGAAAGGGGGAGTGTAGGAGTTTCTGCCTCACTTTTTTTCTTTCTTTGTCTCTCATTGAAAGAGATACAAGGGCACAAGAGTAGCAAAACAAGGCATTCAATAAATTGTCATTGTGGATATATTTTATTTAGCTAAAAGCACAATTTACAGTAGTTGAAGTTTGATTGATTTGTTGATAAACACTAATGTTTAGCAGCTGACAATTTTTCCATGTTAATTTCCTTAACTTTGGCAGTCCTGGCTGGAAGGACCCTATAAATAGTATCAGTGTCATCATCCTTTTAAGTTATTAATGAGCCATCGTGTTTATATAGGTTGGGATTTTGGGACAGACTGTGCTTGACTGCAGTTTCTGACATTGACGCGTTAGCAGTTGGAACTGGATCTAGATTAGAACAAGTAGGGAAAAAAATGGAAAAGAAAAAAACCAAAAGCTCAGCACTAGCCAAATGCATTTGGAGTGGACAAAAACTGTTAATAATTAAAAAATAATTAGAATTATATAGAAAATTACAGGATACCACTCACTATCTGCTCTGATGTTACTGCCACTTGAAACTAATTTCTGACTAATTATCATTTCACCTGTGATGTGAGATATGCATATATACATTTTGTCAGCCCTCCTTCACACAGTGCTGCATCTTAGCCTACATCCAGCCTTTCATGATTTTCAGAGACTGACAAGACACTAGAGAAAACTTTACTAATTAACTAGGCCAAGCTATCTACTTCCTAGACTCTCAGCAACTTCAGTCAAAGCTGCCAAACCTATACGTACGTGTTTGGATAGCCATGTTCTTCTCCAATTTTGATGTTCTAATGAGTTGTTAAATATTTGCCCAGTATCCAGGAAAAGGTGCTTTGTGCTAGAAGTATGTTTGTTTTTTTTTTCTATTTGTATCTCTTGGAAAGTCAGTGCTCCCATCTCTGTGGTGTATGCTCTGTTGGGCAAATCTTTACCTTCTTCCTCCTCTTAGTGAGCCACAAGCTGATGACACTGCAATGACCTTCAGAGTCTCTAAGAAATGCTAGGTGCATTCTGTGTGCTACAAGAGGATGAAGAGCCAGAAATGGAGTCTTTTATATTTCCTCAGGACAAGAGCAATCCTTGGTGCAAATCAGCCTACCAGTCTGGTGCACACTGTGATTCTTCCACTGCCTGAATATAAAAAGTATGGTCTGCCTGAAACATTTTGCACATTTGGAGAATTCCTTTTTCCTCTTTCCTCTTCATTATGCTTATATGTAAACGTATATTATTTGAAATTTACAAAACCTGTTCTTTATATATGTAAATGCATCTAATTGTAATTGTGTGTGTATATATATATATATATATAAACAAAACTTTTTTTTTTTTGTGAAAATAAACAAGTTGTGACACTACTTTGCCTTCTAAAAACTATCAAAACTGCTTAGTTTTACTTTGAAGATTTGAATTTGGAAGAGAATGTCTAAAATAGAGTACCCAAATCATAATATACAGTGCCTTGAAATTAACAAAAGCTATGAATATATGGATGATATTTATTTCTATCATTTTTAAGGATGTTATTTACATTCGAGATTTCACTTGTTTGTTTTTATTTTGACGAGGAGTTCATTTTTCAAATAAATTCCTTGTTTCTTCTCAATTGCTATGCTTTTGTTCAAGTTCTGGAGTACGTAATGTAGGTTTCTCCCAGATCAAACTACTTTGTAGAATGTGCTCCTTTCGTGCATCCAATGTACTCCAAAAACAAGTGAAATATCAGTCCGGTGTTCTGTGGAAGGGCTGACCTACAGTGAAAATTAAGCCCAGACCTCACAAGCTATGGATGGCAGCTTCTCAATAACTCTAGTTATCTACTTCATTTGATCTTCACTACTTGATAACGTAAGCATAATCCAAATGATATGTGATTTAATGGTAGTCTAGGCTTTCTGTATGCAGTGAGAAGAGATAGACACCTTCAAAGTGTTTTTATTCCATTCACTGCACATATTTACCTGCAAAAAACCCTGAACTTCTTGTGAAGAAGCTGTGCTTTAGAGAAGGTAAGCAGTTTGAGAAATATTCATTGGCAAATTTAAGATGGATTTCTGCTAAGTATTTAGTTTTTCCTAGATCGCTTTTCTGAGATACCTAATTATCCCTCTGCGCGTTACAAAACCAAAAATGAGATGCTTAGCTTTCCTTTTGGGAATCAAGGATATAAAATGTAGTCACTCAAGCACATAATTTTAAGAGAACTGATGTTCTTTATTGGATTTAACTGTAAGTTCTTGGAGAAAAAGTCTGTTTTAGAATGTGTTTGTTCTTTATTTTCCATGGCATGGAACAGTTGATTTGGTAAAATGGCATATGGTGGATGGCTCATTGAAAATCTCCATGAGGAATGAGAATGTACTAGTTTAAAATCCATTATAAATTGAACTTCGAGGCTCAAGGCTGTCCGAAACACATCAAAGAACAAATATGAATAATTACAAAAGACTTTTATCAGTTTAATGTATTTATTTTGCTCATAACCAAACACTAAAGCACACATCCAGTACTTCAGGCAACTTTCTTCACCTTATTGCAGTAAAAGATTCATAGGGAGTTCAATTATAGAATGATTGGCTAATTTCAATAGCTTGTTTTAGCCATTAAGCCCTCTACAAAGGCTTTATGGATGTTCTAATGAATACCCTGCAAGACTTTCAGTGTAATGAAATTTGTATTAAGATACTACAAGGAGTGTCCCACTATGTAAGGTCACTTCCATTTTTCCTCATTACAGTCCTAGAAGGACAAAAGAAGAAAAGGAGAATATCTAGGTTTCTTTTCTTTTTTTTTTCCTCTGGAAAAAAATATGCTAAATTTGAGCATAATACTTGCAATGTTAACTTGCTAGTAACAATAACATCATTAGCTTATGGTGACCTAGGGGACTGCACAATAATATTGCTAAATTCAGCAAGGGTAGACAAGTGCAACCTTTATTTTCTCTTCATTTCCTAGTGCAAGTGCAATTCTAAACCTGAGATCTATTTACATCTATTTGAGACTGGAGGTGGGGTGATACTTAATAGCTCATACAAAACAAACACAAATAAGGAAAGTCATGATAAAAATCTATATGTGAATAATATTTGCTATCAGTGTGAAGAATGGTGTGATAATTTCAAGATCCTTTTCACAATTTGATGTATTAGAAAGGGATCCTGAATCTCAAGGTATGTCCTGAGGGTCATCCACAGTAAGCACAGTAGCCTACCTTTATAATGTAGATCAGCAAAGTGTTGTTCAAACAACACCAATATGAACATTAGTTATGCAAACCTACATATTTTGGGTACATTGGTTCCTACATTTTAAATAGAATATTTTGGTGTTAACATAATCAATATATTAAATTATCTCCTAATGTTGTGGCCACTACAGTACAGAACATCAATAAAACAGATCTTATTTGGATCACTGAATCATAGATATATGGACTCAACTGTTATCTAAGTTAATTCCTACATTTCCTATATATTCAGAATGTGCTGTAGTATATTGCTGGAGTACTAGGGTTTTGTTTAAAGGGTGGTGAGATATTTAGAATTTGGCAAATGCTGTTTCTGTTTGACTGTGCAGCAATGACATCAGGACTACATGGATGTGGCCACGTATTCAGCTAGAAACATTTTAGTTGTGCCTGATCTAGCAACTTTGCAAGTCACATTAGACTAAGATTAATTGTACAAAACTGAGAGAGAGATTTCATCTCTTGCCTTACATATTTGTGGTGCTGAGGATTACTCCTCCCTTCTTTTGTTTCTATGTTTCAATCCCAACACAAATTACTGTACATCTGCTTCCTCCACATGAATTATCTGAAAAATCTTTATCTGGCTCCACATCTAGAATACTGAAGCTGCGATTTATGCTGAAGATGATTTAAGAAATCATTTGATTTTGCTCTGAAATAGATAAGTAGTGATAAAATTGTTCTTTGCTGTATCTTTACTGAAGAATAACTATAAACATCTGAAATTAAAAAAAAAAAAAATAAAAAGGTGAAGAGTAATAGATTCATACTCAGTTCAGAGCGGACACTAAGCATTTGCCAGACATCTATGTTGGGGTTCCTGTCAGAAAATGTACCTATAACAGCACTGACATCTGCTTTCAAGCTAGTCTTCCAAGAAGACTGTCTTTGTGTTAGAGAAATAAGTATTTCAGTGTGAGAATTTTCTTACTATAAAATAGATGTCTTAGGTGATCTAAAAATGTGTCCCAAAATGCTTGTTTCTGTTTACTGATTATACAAGAATGAAAGTTGACTTTCTCATGTACATGTAGCTAGTGAAGATGAAATGAATCTTGTCACTTTAGTTTGATTGTCTTGCTGCTATGATATATTATTGCCTTACTTTTTCCACTTATGATGTATTACAACCTAGTTTGCCACAACTGAGCAATGATTAAAGTATAGGAGTCTTCTGTAAAGTTAATTTTGAAGATGAAAATAATTTTTCAGTTCTATTTCCTCATGATGCAGAACATCATTTGTTAGGATGCTGTTTCTTATACATTTACATATATAGCAGCATATCCTATCAATTATATATTTCCTGAAAAGTATTTCGGGTGAGAGTGAGCAAACCATAATACTGCAGATGAAGTCATTTCAGATAAGTTGTCAGTACTTGAATAAAAATAACATCTTATAGATGACAGTAGAATAAGGTGATCGTGAGACTAAATGTCTGATGTCTGTTTTGTTCACCACTGAACTCTAGCTGCCTAGGACAAAGAGAGGGAACCACAGTCCCAAGTCATATGCATTCAAATAAGTTTTTGTTGAGTGTATGGAACTTAAAGATCATAGAAAGGAAGACTGTTCTGAAATATAAGCTTTCCTGCTAAATTATATATATTTTTTTCCAATGCAATTCAATAAAAGCATGACAAATCTGAAGGGGAAAGTATTTTTACATCTGTCTCGAAAGAGGAAAAAACATCAGCAATTCCTTTTGGAAGACTTTACTATGTCCAGGCCTTATTCCCTTTTATTTGAATCTTATCTGTGAGTCACGAGCTGAAAGACAATAAAAGCTGCATTTTGTTTTGCATATTACATCTACAAGATTGTAATAACATTTACAATCTTGTAGACTTCTCTGTCTTCAAGATTGGCTTTGGGGTATGACTGAAGCTTCTGGAGAGGTCAAAATAACAAGCAAAGATTTTTAGAAAAAAAAGTGAATAAAGAGACTTTTTCTTTTTCTTTTTCTTTTTCTTTTTCTTTTTCTTTTTCTTTTTCTTTTTCTTTTTCTTTTTCTTTTTCTTTTTCTTTTTCTTTTTCTTTTTCTTTTTCTTTTTCTTTTTCTTTTTCTTTTTCTTTTTCTTTTTCTTTTTCTTTTTCTTTTTCTTTTTTTTTCTCTTTCTTTTTCTCTTTCTTTTTCTTTTTCTTTTTCTTTTTCTTTTTCTTTTTCTTTTTCTTTTTCTTTTTCTTTTTCTTTTTCTTTTTCTTTTTCTTTTTCTTTTTCTTTTTCTTTTTCTTTTTCTTTTTCTTTTTCTTTTTCTTTTTCTTTTTCTTTTTCTTTTTCTTTTTCTCTTTCTCTTTCTCTTTCTCTTTCTCTTTCTCTTTCTCTTCTTTCTCTTCTCTTTCTCTTTCTTTCTTTCTCTTTTTTCTTTTTTCTTTTTCTTTTTTTCTGATTGGAACATCCATTGTTATACAAACTAATCTGATGTCATTAACTAATTGTCAACAGTTTACAGGCTAGTTCAGCCCAGATCCATGATGATTGGGACAGGGGACACACGAAACCAAACCTTGGGGAAGGGGAAGGGGGAAAGGGAAAAGGGAGATGGGTCTAAAAACAAAACAAAAGCAATGATCTGAGAAGGAAAGCTAATTTACTATATAAGATATCAGAATGCAAAATAACACAATATAATAAAATATAATTGAAGCTTAAATCTCAAGCTAAAATGAGAAGAGAATGTCCGATAAACTGAAGGCCTTACAATAAATGCTGAAGGCGGGACAGCTAGCGAACACTCACTTCTGGGTTGATCTGTAAGGGAAAAGAACTTTTCTTGTGACACTCAAGCAGTTTTATCTTTCTCTCTGAGCGGAAAACAGAAAAATGCAGAGCAATACTAAATCCTCTGTGGAATTTAGTTCTTCTCTTCTGAGACAGGTGTACCTGGAACTATTGATGATCCATGGAACTGGAGCGTTAACTGCTTAACTCTCATTGCACTACATGATTTTGTGATGTAGAATAGCAATACTCAAAATCATAAAATCGTGACACTAATTTTATTGTAATAATTTTCTACATTTTTATACAAATTCTGAACATTTGAACAAAAATACCCCATTTGTTTTTAACAAAGTTCCTCTGACACAGCAAAATTCTTTATGACATGTCATTTAACATTAGAAGGAGGTACGCTTTGACTCTAAAGGAGTAAATTTACCCTAAATATTCAGTAACTGATCTTTAGATTCAGTAATCACCCAGATAGAACTAAAGAGACAAACATACTCTTCTGTATCTCAGCCATCAGTCAGACGGAGTTATTGAGACCTGCTTGGATTCTGGTCATTCTTCCTGCTTGTAATGTACAATCCTATTACAGAAAATAAAGATTAAGCATACCTCTGTCCTGATTTCAGGTGAGATATAATTATTTCTCCTCTAAGTGGCTGGTATGATGTCTTTTGGATTTTTGATTGTATTAATAACACTCTAAGGTTTTGGATATTACTGAGCTCTGCTTAGTGTAAGTCAAGATGTTTTCTGCTTCTCATGCTGCCCTGCCAGTGGTGAGGCTGAGGAAGAACACACAAGAAGCCAAGAGGGAGAAATAAGACCAATTTACCCAAACTGGCCAAAATGCTGTTCCATAATACTGTTTGACATTCTATCAAACAACAAAACTGTAGAGAATTGTCTTGTAGGGCTTTTGTTTCAAGGGACTGACTGGGCATCTGTCCATGGGGTGTGAGTAATTGCTCTGTGCATCACTTAGTTGTTTCTTTTCAATGATTTCATTTGATTACTGTGGGTGTTTTTTAATTTTTGTTTTCTTGTTTTCTTATTAAACTTCTCTTATCTCAACATGCAAGTTCTACCACTTTTATATTTTTCAGTTCTCTCATGCGTACAACTTCTAGGCAGTGAGTAAATGCCTTTCTGGTGCTTAGCCATCTGCTGAGTTAAGCCACAATAACCTCTCTGTAACTATAAATGTTTCCAAATAAGATCCCACTTTTCACTGACTAAATCCATGTACAAACTCTTAAACTGACAACTAACTAACTAACTAAATAAATAGATGCTACAAGTACCACTAAAGCCTTTCTTTACTACTCTCAGAATGGCTATTTCCTCTACATGCTGACTCTTTAATAGACCATCATATCCACTTGTATATGACTACTTATTTCTCATGGAATTGTTGAAGCTCAGAATAGGAGACAATACTGAAAGATTACTTTATTTTGCGTTATTCTCAAGTATGATTAACCTTAGGAAAGTTTATTCTGAGACACAGTTTCTATAGGCTTTTCTTTTTTTTTCCACAAGAGACTTTTGCATCACCTGAGAAACCATTTGTCTGTTAACTGAACTTCACTGTGCAAAGACTACTTCCACCTGAACAATATTTCCTTAAATATTCCTGCTGTGTTTTGTTTGTATGGGTAAAGAATAAATGCATGAGGATGGAGAGGAATGGAAAGAGAGTTCAATGTGAAAATGTTGGTGTCTTGCTCCAATGAAAAGGCGGGAGATGAGGTTCTTTGATTATGTATATACCTGGCGTGAGATTAAGACACAATGGGTCAAATGTTAGCCCAACCAGTTTATTACAAATACTAGTTGCTTGGGGAAGGCAAAGTGGGCAATAGAAAAGAGATGAAAAGCAAGGAGTCTTGGCAGAAAGCAAGAAAGATATAATCACCACCGTGGATCCAGAGAGGTCCGTAGTCCGTTGATAGCAGGAATTCGTCATGTCACCGTGGGGGATGGGAGATGGCAGCAAGCAGGCCTCAGGGTCCATCCGAAGAGTTTCTCCCCTCAGGGAATTCTCCAATTTCTCTTCAGGAGTTCTCCTCAAAGATTATCTTTCTTTGGGAGTTCTTCTCCAAAATCCTTAGTTCAGTGAAGGCCTTTTATCCCCCATTTCTCAGGTATTTTTTCCTTTTCTCTTTGTTTGTGTGACATGTCTGGCCCAACAGATAAGCCAGCAGCGGATGTCGCCTTCATTGCCATGCAGGAGCATTGTTGTCTTTTTGTGGTGGTCAGCTTCTCCAAGCTGTACCCCCCCCCGGAAAAGTCTATTTGCCCCTATTTCTGCTTATCTTTACAACCATAGCAGAGACACTGAGGCACAATGACACCCATCTGGATAATCGGCAGTTATCAGTCAAAGTCTTGACACCAGAAAAGTCCTTATGAAGCAAGCTTTGAGACAAAAGAAAGGAAAATAGTTTCTGTCTTTCACAGTTGGTGCTGAGCTTTGCACCAGTTTAGTGAAAATTGCAACAAGAAGATGACACTTAAGACTATTTCTTCAAGAACCACTACTGGAATCAAATTAGATATACATATTTCACCACGAACGATTTACAAATAATTCACTATGGCCTTCTGTACTTCATTTAGTCCAGAGTTAATTTTTCATTTTGTTAACCTTGAAGGATAACTTAATTTTAGCTTTCTTTTATGGATGTAAAGAGTAGCTAAGAGAGTGGTTGTGTGCATGCTGATATAAAGAAAAATACTTGTTTATTTTTAAAATGGAGAGAAAAATTGGAAATGAGATTGTTTTTCTCACGAGAATCTGGGAGAATTATGTATTGATTTAACATAATTTATTGTAAAATTTAGATTATACATATTCATAGGTCTCATATGTCTAAACAACTGTATGCTCAAAAATAAAATTTGCATAACATGTGCAAATCACTCCCTTTCATAACTAATTTCTTTCCACCAAATAAAATGTTTCCACAGTTCAGTGATACTAAAGATATCAGAGTAAAACCTGAATTTACCACAAATAGCAAAACGACAGAAAGTTTTTTAAACCCGAGCTGTATATTTGAGATGAAATGTGCTAGTTTAACTTGTTATGGTATGCACTATCATTACACAGAAAGATGAGAATGTCGTACAGGAATAACTGTATGATCTTGAGGACAGCAGGAACTGAAATCAAATTAATTTAACACAGTGAATAGCCAAGCTATTTGCTTCAAGAAAAATAGTAAGAATTTTTGCTTTTAGGAAGAGGACAGATAGAGATGAAGATAATAATCATGGGTACATCAATCTTTCACCAATTATTGTGTGCTATCAGTTTGATGTGAGTAGTTCTAATATCTGGGTGATACAGGAAAGAACAAAAGTCATTTGTACAATGTACTACTTTGACTTCATCTGAAATATTGAGCAGCACTATGGGAACTGGACTGAATAAGAGAGAGCACAAAGAAGGACTGCTACAGAGATCAGAGAGCAGAGAATCCACTGAACTACCAGAATTGAAAGCAGTTAAGCATCTATAGCCTAACAAAATGAAAGGTGACAAGAGTTGGTTGTAGCAAATAAACATTTCAAGAGAACAAACACAAGGAAGATAGGATACTTTAACTGAAGAACAATGCTGGTAGAAAATAGGTATGTAACATCTGAGAAGTAAATAAATTAAGATTAAAATATAGTTTAAATGTACAAAAGATTGAGGATCTGAAACTGATGTAATAGAGTAGTAACGGGAAGCAAGCAAAAAGGCCAAAGATACAGTGGGGTGCATCAGGCCCAACACTGAGCCAGACAAGAAAAGGGGTTATCTCTCTCTGCTCTACCATAAGGAGCCCCATCTTTAACACAGAGATAACAACAGCTGCTTTGGATATCACACTGAAAGAAGGACAACACTATTGTCCGAGTGGGGGTTGGGCATAGAGATTCAGGAAGGTCTGGAGGGCAAGATTCCTTCCTTTGACTCCCAAGAAGACTCACAAGAAGTGGCCAAGCTCCCTTCTTAATTCAGTCCAGATCAGTAGAGGCTGAGGGAATCCCTCACGGCAGCCTACAGAACTGTTTTGGCAGAAACTAGGGTACTTCTGCTATATTAGTGAAAGCACAGGAACATTTTTTAGTTGTGAATACCATACCTGTAAGTCTGTGTACCTCTCTGCTGAAGTGAAGGAAAACAAAGAAAGAACTGAATAAATATGTAGGTCTCACAATTATTCTTTGATTTCTGTTAATACATCATGCTGTGGAGAAGATTTAAATTTTTGAAAAGATTCAAGCAGAGGGACATTTCTCTGTTTGAGAAAAAAATTGAAGTGGAAATTAAGTTTACTAATTTTCAGCTTTTAGAAATAATCAAATATTGTTCATTCCTGAAGATTACTATTTTTCATGCAGGAAGATTCATTTCATGAGCAAAACATTTTGTAGGGTTATAGCCCCAGCTCAGTGGATGTTGTTCTTATACTGGAAATGAGAGGAGAAATTTAGATGTTAGGAAGAAATTCCTTTCTCAGAGGGTGGTGAGGCTGCCCAAAGAAGCTATGAATGCCTCTCCCTTGGAGATGTTCAAAACTAGGTAGAGACAGGGCACTGGAAAACTTGATTGAGTGAGTGTAACCCTGTCCATGACAGGGGAACTGAAATTAGGTGGTCCTTAGTGTTCCTTACAACTTTCACTGGTCTGTGATTCTGAGAAGCATTTTTCTCCACCAACGGAAGTAACTATCTGAAAAAGCCATATATTTGATCAACTTCAGAAACATTTTAGCTCAATTTTTTTTTTTTATATTTCAAGGTTGTTCTACATATACAGAAAGTAGCATTGAACAAAATACGTGAAAACAGCTATGTCACACAGGAGGCCAATTTTTCTCATGTATCATAAGCCCAGTGATACAAAATCATCATAGGAGTTCCTTCTCACTACAGAAGCAACTGTGCTTTGCTTACAAAATCTCTCACATTTGGTGGGGAAAGTTCTTTGTGTTTAACATCTGCTTTAACCTTTTTTACAATATTAACCAGGAAAATATAAGTGGAATTGATTACACCTTCTATAGAACACTCAACCAGTCTATTTTTCTTCTTAACTCTGGTCACTATCTGGCTAAAATTATAATTTAATAGCTAGATAAATACATAAGATTCAGAATATTTTCCTGCCCAGTCATCTGGGCACATATTCTGTGATACAACTACATAATTACAGGCTAGACTTTACATTCAAAAGGTATAGAGTATGTTGGAATAAGCTCCTTCACATTCTATAATACCTTTATGTAGATTATTTGAGGACCTATTCACTTAGGGATTTTAATTTGGGAACCTCCTGACAGATGAGTTTGCTGGGCATAAATCTCCTCCCAGTTTTGCCTAGATGAGTTGCCAAAGCCTTCTTTCATGAGGGGACAAAAGCCATAGAAAAATCTTTTTCTATTTTCTGGTCAGGAGACATACAGAATACATCACAGCTAAGAACAATACAAATGATTCATCACTATCCATTCTTTTGAAACTTATTCCATTCAAAGTATCACAAAACAGTTTACATTTGTTCTGGGCTGTGCTAAGTGGCTGATGCAAGCAAGCAGAAAAAAAAAAAAAGGTATTGCAAAATGAGTATAGTGATGATTGATCTTCACTTCCTAATTGTGGTGTTTTCAGTTCGGAAAAATTAAAAATAAAATAAATTCCAATCTTCCGCTAATTGACTTCATGCATGTATGGGGAACTTTTGTGCACTCATAAAGGAATCTTAAAAGAGCTGCCAGCTCTCCACTGTTCCTAGGAAACTAAAGACAGTTTCCTAGAGGATCACATGCAGTAATTCCTTTAACAGCTCTTCTGAAGTTCACTGTCCTAACTACTATTTACTGAGGCTCATATTCCTTGAGATCACAAACTCACACAGAATCACAGAATTATAGGGGTTGGAAATGACCTCTAGAGATCATCTAGTCCAATGCCCCTGCCAACGCAGGATCCCTAGACAAGGTTGCACAGGTGGACATCCAGGTGGACCTTGAATGCCTCCAGAGAAGGAGACTCCACAATCTCTTTGGGCAACCTGCTCCAGTGTTCCTTCACACTCTATCAAAATGTGTTTGCTATAACCCAGACTGCCTCCAGTCCTTAATGATTTCCTCTGCACTGGTGAGCACTAGGTCTAGTTAATCTTCACTTCTGGTTGGTCTGCCTGATATGCAAACCAGTAATTTATCCAGGAGTCTCCTGGGTTTTTTAGAGCCTACCATGTTGCATTCCCAGCAGATAATCAGTTGACATCTTCCATAGGATGAGAGCCAGCAAGAATGACGCTTCTTGTTGAGGCAAGGACTGATCAACAGGCTCCCCTTGATCAGGTGGCTTGTAGTAGACCCCAGTCACCATCCGTCCTTCATTGGTTTGTTTTTATCCAAAGGCCTTCAGTATTAATATGTTTAATATGCAGTCATTCTAAATTCTTATTCTAACATCTTGCAAGTTGGTTATTTCCTTAAACCCAGCTAAGGAATTATTAGCTATAGATGACAAAGGAATTAGTAAATTTTACAGTACCCCAGTATAAGATCTAAACAAAATTATCTGAGTATGATAAACAATTTGTCTTTCTTCTAGGCATCCTGTTTTCAATACATTTATTTTCAGTCCCACTAACAACTTTTTTTCCCCCACTCTAATGGTTTCTATTTCCAATCTGAAAAGTGAAAATACTTGTTCCAGTGTAGCTACACCACTATCTTTTGATGTAGTTACCTTCAGGTGTGAACAGTTGCTGAGTTCAAAGCAGGTGAACCATGAAGCACATATTGAGCTCTGGGACTTATTGAAAATATCCTTTCTTCTGTCCTGCAAAGCTAGACTGCAGAGACAGCAGTATTGATGCCATGAGCAAGCTGTTTTTTAGGCACCTTCCATACATCTAATGACTGCTTCTTTAGGTATTCATTACCTTTTTGTGTGTGTGGCACTTGCTAGCTCCTCAATGGAGAAATGCTGTCTACAGAAGTTACGTGCATCCTGAGAGCAAGAATACACCATCTTTTCATTGTCAGCAATGTTCTGTTTTTGTTTGTTTGTTTGTTTGTTTGTTTTTGTTTTTATGTCTGTCTTTTTCAAGGAGACTAGACGTGATCTGACTGTCACAGTCAGTGCTTAAGTGATAGAATTCTACATACAAAAAGGCAGCTTATTGAAAATGAGATAAAACTTCATTTTGGTAAGGTCTGCTGGAAGCCTAAGAGCTACAGATGGGGCAAAATTCTCTCATCATTGGAACTAGTTGAAATCCACTTATGTCTTTCAAATAATTTTTGGCAAGTTCTTAAGTGCTGCACTCCTGAACTTTTTAAAGAACTCTGGACTGAAGTGAGTTTTGCTTTGATTACTTTGGAGACAATCCATTTCAATTGCTGGAAATGCAATGAATTGAGCTCTCTGTGAGTTTTACAGTTGCATCTCGCAACTATGTTGAAAATCATCACTTCCTGGCTTGATTTCCTCCTTCACTTCTGACCTTATGTTACAGAATTGTAAGCATATTGTGTTTTCAGGCCTGTTCAGTGATTCCTTGGGACACTAGAGTGAATGGTTAGCATATGTGCAATCTGTGATGAAGAAAAGTATTTATAAGTTAGCAGTATTTGTAAAGGATTTCTAATCTAGTTGTTGCAAACAAATGAAAATGAATATTTTAATTTGTCTATCTCAGGATATTTTGTTTCATTACAATATTCATTAACAAGACAAAATGAGTGCCTTGAGAAGTACAGCCTTTTGTAACTTTGTAGAATCTGAAGTCTCACGTTATCCTACTGAAGGAATTTCTATTTCTCCTTTAAAGACCATAAATGTAACAGATAAATAAATCAGTTACTATTTCTCATACTTAATTATCCAGAAATCTGCAATAATACTGCATGTATTAGGCTCCAAAGTCAATTGCTGTTATAAATACTCCAATTTAAAAGTTGAATGTCTGTAAACTTAAATAGCTGTTTCCCTTGCAGGTTATTTCTCTTCTTAAATCTAATACACATCACATACACATATATATGTGCATTCTGTCTCTTCATATATATATGCCCTTCACTTTGATCTTCTTGCACTTTGTATTTTTTTTTCTTTTCTCTTTTTTATTTTTAATTTTTAAATGATTATTTTTTTTTAACCTAGTTCCAGCTACTCAATAATTTCAGTTTAATAACTAGAAAGCTTTATTCTTTAGTGGCCGAAGTAGCTCTTTTAAAAGAGGAAAAGAAAGAATAGTGTGTTAATGAAACAAACAAACGAAAATGTAGTAAGTATGCCAGTTTGGTAGGATTAAATGAGCAGAGGCAGAAGAAAAACAATGTAGAAATACTAAACATGTATCCAGTATCCAATTTTCTTAGAGCATTTTGCAGACTATAACATAGAAATGAACTACTTACAGACCAGATATTCATTTTTCCTTTATTCTAGAGAGTGAATTGAAAGTCCCTTTCAACCACACCTAGAGAAAGGCCTTTTCACTACTCAGCTTCCTGTAGTAAGTTCTTATTGGTTAGTTGGGCAGTGCACTGTGGCTGCTGTGTACAACAATCTGTTAGTGTTAAATACAAGTAGCTTATTAAAAGTTCTGATTTACATGGATAGTGCCAAAGTGCAAACAAATTCTGGCTATGCTGTAATCTGCAAATGCCTGATATCTTCACTGCCTACTAAGCCTTTGTGATACCATAGAAGACTTCAACTCAAATCATAGTGGTTGCTGAAAATGAAGATAAGAGGAATCTCATCCTAGGTTTAAGTGTCTGTTTTTCACATAAGTGTCATATTTCACATAAGATTATATTCTCAGGATCTCCTACATGGAAAAAAAATAAAACAAATGAAAAAGCTATGAGGAATTTGCCATCAATTTCAAAGTAATTAAAAAAAAAATCTTGATTTTGATGTCAGAAGGCTGGTCATAGTGACAGAAAACAGTCCTTGCAATCATGTTGCTGGGTTTACTCATTCTCAGTAATTTATTCCTACAGTTGGTTAGAGAAAAAAATCTTTTATTTTTATTAGCTGATTTACAAGTCATGACATAAAAGACATAGAATCACGGAATTCTTTGAGAGGAGAATTATGTAGTCCAACTTCCTTTTCATAAACAGGGACATCTGCAACTAGATCAGGTTATTCAGAGCCATGTCCAATCTGACCTTAAATGTCTCCAGGGACAGAGTATCACATCTCTAGGCAGTTTGTTTCAGTGCTTGTCATGGTTTTAAGATTTTTGTTATTGGCATTCCACATCATTAAATCATGTAAAGCACTGGGAGTTAAAGAGTTAATGCTGCGGTTCCATGGACTGCCTAATTTCCGGGTATCTGATGCAGATTTGTGATCTCATTTGTTACTAAGCTCATGACAAATTCTTCAATAATTATAATAATAATTATAATAGTTTTTATTATATATACCATGGTTTTATGATTTTTGGCATTGGTATTCCACATCATAACATCATGTGGTGTATTAGGAGTTAAAGAGTTAATGCTTCAGCTCCGTTGATCATTGATAGTTCCAGGTATACCTGTCTCAGAAGAGAAGAACTACATTCCCCAGAGGACTTTGCGATGCTTTGTGTTCTTACGTGTTTATGCTCAGAGGGAAAGATAAAAACTGTCTGCGGTCACGGGACACTCTCTTTCCTTTGGGATCGACTCAGCAGTGGGAGCTCACTGACGTCCACCTTCAGCATTAGCGTAAGGCCTTCGGTTTATCAGACACTCGCTCATTTTATTTGATTTATTATCTTTAATTCCAATTATATTATATTATATTGTGTTATTTTGCTTTCTGATATCTTATTTAGTAAATTAGCTTTCCTCCTCAAATCGTTGCCGCTGTTTTGTTTCTAGGCCCATCTCCTTTTTCTCTTTCCCCCTCCCCCTTCCCTGGGGTGTGGGTCTGTGGGTCCCCTCCACCGATTGTCACAGAACCAAGCCGAACCAGCCCAATAAACTGTTGACAATCTATTTGGGAGTCAGGTCTAAGAGAATCTGTGAAAAGGGAGCAGGAGGGAAAAAGTGATGTTCACAGGCTTGCAGAAACATTCAGAGTAGACAGGACCTTGAAAGGTCAGAACTCAGAGCTGGAGAAGTTATTTTGAACACATATTTCAAAGATGGTAGATATCAGAATGCGATTTGCACAGCTCCTGAAATACTTAAAGAAACACATGGTGCCTGAGAACGGTGTTGACATTTAGGGCACAAGAAGGATACTAAGAAGAGTTTCTAGCCCTTGCCCCATATATTTATACAAGTATAATTGTAATTCACCAGACATGTAGGAGTCACCAGAATTTCTCTGTCTACTACTACAGGAAGGTACTTGCCTTGGCCTTTGTAGTTCCAGGAGCAGGCTACAATGCTACTCATTTTCTAAAACACACAGTACAGATCAATGTTAAATGATAACTTGGAGAGCATACCTGATCATTTTTAAAGCACTCAGTTTTTTTGTCTGTTTCTCAATGAGTCATGTGAACTGGCTGCCATATGTTGAAATAGTTATATCAAGTAGTTGGTTAGCATTCAAACTGCCATTGCATCCTGGAAAGCCAATCATATCCTAGGTTGCATCAAAACAAGCATGATCAGAAGACTGAGGGAGCTGATTCTGCCCCTCTATTCTGCACTGGTGAGACCTCAGCTGGAGTACTGCATCCACATGTGGAGCTCTCAGTACAAGAGAGATGTGTATCTCTTGCAGTGTGTCCAAAAGAGGGTGGCCACAAAAATGATCCAAGGAATGGAATACCTCCTCTGTAAGATCAAGCTGAGAGAATTCAGGCTGTTCAGAGTGGAGAAGAATAGACTCTGGGGAGACCTGAGAGTGGCCTTTCAATATATAAAGGGGGACTGTAAATGAGAAATTGAGAGACTTTTTAGCAAAATCTGTTGTGATAAGACAAGGGGAAGTAGTTTCAAGCTGAGTCAAGACTTATGTACAAACAAGTTTTTATTACAAGGGTGAAGCACTGTCAAAGGTTTGTGGGCTGGTTTGGCCCAGTTCCATAACCAATAGGGTGGGGGACCTATGGAACCATGCCCCAGGGAAGGGGAGAAAAGGGAAAAGGTTGGAAGATGGGCTTAAAAACAAAATAGCAACAGTGATCTGAGAAGGAAAACTAATTTACTAAATAAGATATCAGAATGTAAAATAGTACAATATAATACAATATAATTCGATTTGAAGCTAATAAATCAAATAAAGTGAGTGAGAGAATGTTCAGAAGTGTAGGCCTTACTCTAAAGCTGAAGGGGAGATGGCAGGAAGGACATACTGCAGAGTCAAGCAGTAGAAAAAAGAGGCAGGATTGTGAACACCAGATTGTGGTCCCAAGCTAAAGAAGGAACAAAATATATTATGAACATCACTGAAATATTCCTGTAGTTTAACTATTGTTACACAGATTTCTACATGTCTAGTTAGCAAGTAGATGGACAGATCTTAGATTTTTGAATCAAATTTCCTGTATCTTTCTTTCTTAACAAATATTTCACTCTCAACTTTCAAATAATACTGAGTTATATTTTTCACCTGTATTACTCTCTATGTTCTCCCTTCTCTCTCTACTGTTATTTGTTATTTGACTTGTGGAGCTATGCTGTACAGTAGAGCTTCTTTAAAACTAAATTTTATTGTTCTGGAGTAAATAAGTGCACTCAGTAGACTCCTTCTGTCAATGTCAAACACTATGTACAATAGAAAATATCTGAATATCTTGAAAAATATCTTAATCCCATATTAGTCTGCATAATTCCCCTGAAGAATTTCATGTCCTGAACAGAGGCATGTTCCAACATATACCTACTTATTAATTGACTATGTTATAAAAGTTACAAAGGTGATGTATTCTGTGCATTATGATGTGCTGCTATGAGTCACATATGGTTGTTTATTCATTCTTCATCTTTGTTGGAGACTTTTAACATTCTATGCTACTTTAGTTATAGCTGACAAAGATTCCTCACTTTTTATTTGGTTATCCTTGATATTATCCAGGAAATGTATAAATATATACTGCCTTTACCATTTTTTGAGATTTTCCTAGCAGTTGTATATTGCTTGGTGACACAAATTATTTTTGTGAGGTTTTATCCTTTATCATTATTCCATATTTAATCAGTGCATTCAGCATAATATATTCCAGGAAAAGATCCACCAATACTTCATTTCAATTGTTTGAATTACAGGAAACCAATATCAAATAAATATTTTTTACTTATTTTCTGACAATGTACAATGAATTCAGCTCTATATCTTTATTTATAATAAAAATATTTTTTATTTTTCCCAGTTTATTCTATTTTATAAGTAAAATTCAGAAATAAACAAAAGTATTACTCTTTACACACAGACCCATGCAAACCCTCACTTCAGCTATTTTGAGATTTAAACTACATAATTCTAATTACACCTTCCTCACTGAGAATTCCACTAGGATTAAAGAACTGCAAGATACTTATTCTAAAATTTGTGTCTGGACACATCAATTTCTGACCTCCCAGTATTCAGTTCAGTGCTCTCTGCAGTCAGTGGAACACTTATTATAGTCTGAATGGACCTGCATGCTGGATGTGTGATATTCTGAATTATTATAATATCTTTATTTACATCAGTTATCAAATCTTTGACTAGTACTTCAGTATTCCTGTGACCACTTTAATGCAGGAGTGATCTGAGTTGTATTAAGGTCAGTGTGAGGCTGAAATTGCACATAGCATGGCCCTTATTCTTTCAAAACACTGGCATTAACATAGATAAACACTAAGTGTCTATGACCATAAAACTATTTATTTTCTAACAGAAATAGCTAGGACATTTGTTTTCTATTATATACTTTTTTTTTTTTCCTTTTTTTTTACATTAGTGCCACTCTTGTGATTGAAATGACGCTATTTATTATTTCTGTTTTTTTGAAATGAGTGGAATTAGAGACTACATACCTGGTAGGTAAGGTCTCATGGGCTCTATCTCCTCCCTGCAGCCACTTTTCAACTACTCTTAAAGAGATGGATTGGGTAAATAATCACACAGAGCGTTTAGTTCACTTAGAGCTTCAGAGTAAATCCTACACTTCTAATCCACTATCAAAGTTAAATAGTTATAGTAGTCTTAAATCCAGATACCTCAGTCTGAAGGGGAGTGAAAGGAAACCAGACTTTTCATCAAAATCAATCTTTGGGAGAGATCATTTCTCTATATCTGTTGACAAACAAACAAACAAACAAGTAAAAAGAAATTGTCTCCTAATTTAGGCATGTAAAATAAGAGAGAATACTCTTTCATTACACCACCAGAATAACTGCTGTGCATCTTTCTCTTGAGATTTTTGCTCTGTTTAGGCCTGTCTTTTTTTTTTTTTTTATATGATCTCTTCATCTTCTGCTTTGCTGCTATGATTTCTGTTTCACATATTTAAGCCCCTAAAGGCAATGCAATACTTATATAAAATTATCATTGTCAGGGCACTAAATTCCATTCCCATCTCTGTTCATTATTCACACTCTTTGTGTTGTCAATTGCATATCAGCAAAGGAAGACTGGTTCAATTTACCTACCTCAGAGCTCAAAAGTACTCTGAAGTGTAATATACTAATAAAGAAAAGCAAGTAATTAACCAATATATATTTTTTCTCTCTCAATTTTAATACCACATTTAATACCCTTTTTAATAATCAAGTTGGATTGCTTCTGTTCACAATATACATTTATCAGCGCTACAATTTGGATGGCATATTTCTCATCCCAGAAAGTTCAGTACTTAACATAAGCCACTTTACTAAGCTTTAACTCTCTGTATGAAAGCTTACCTCAAACTTGAATAGCTAGTTTAGATTAGATTCTTAAATTTGATAAATGCAAAATATGTATGCATCACTTGTGGATCAATTGTGATTTGTCTTCTAGAAGTTACTTACTGCTTGATGCCCTGTTACCGGGTTTCTGCAGTTACTCTGTAAATTCATGCAGTGTCTTTTTAGTGTCTTGCTGGATGAGAATGGATAGTGCTTCTTTGCTTTCTCATACACATTTTCTTTTGAAACTGGAGAAGTCTGGGTAGAAAAATATACATAAATCAAGACAGGCACATTCATACAGGTATGGTGAGCTCATATATGTATTAGCTCATGAGAGAAGCTGTTAAATTACATCACTACTACCATCCATGATTTGCAAAAGTAGAAACCACTTGAGACATTTCTATTAATCTCGTAAGAGTTTACTAAAAATGACTACTAATTTATAGATAGTACTGGCAAACACAGGATTTACTTAAATTTTCTCTTGTATTTTTAACCAATTTGCATTTCTTTCAATTAGGTCTTTTTTCCCTTCAATAACCCCACAACATAACTGGAGAAGTAGTATACAGAAATATCCATAGATGCATAAGAGCCAAGGGCTTCTGTTAATTATTTATAGACCATTATATGAAAAATCTTTATATTTCCACATCTGGTAAGTATTTAAAAACCTATTTACATAATACTTCATAGAGTACTATTTTTTGTGGGTGGCTTGAAGTTCAAACTTTGAAAGAATTCTGATCAGAGCTGGTGAAAGAGAAAAGTACAGGTAAAATCAGAACACTTAAAAGTCATACAATTAAACCTAGATTATTCAAATGTAAGTCTTTTATATATGGTTGTATTTATGTGTTAACATATAGTAATGTTTGTGTGGAGGCATGATGCCTTATCAACAGGATTCCTTAGATTAGTTTTTAATTCGCCACTATAGGTCGAGTGCAAATCTATTCTGGAACAAAGACAAGGATGATGCTACAGAACACTTTGTGTGTGGAAATTACTTCCTCTTGACTTTTTTAGGCAAATTGGGGAAAAAAGACTGTTTATATTGTTTAAGTTGAAAACTAGGACATATTGCACTGAGAATATGGGCACTAAGAATCATTTGATACTTTAGTAATGCATTTGGAATTAATTACAACTACTACTGTGTGCATAATGTACCATACACTAAGTATTCACAATAATGCTATCTATTTGTGAAGGTGATAGTTTATGTTCACAGGATTTAGAGAATGTCTTCTGAGTTTTGAAAGTTTCATACAAACTGAGACCCATAAAACTGCACTTTAAAATATTTGAAATGCATTAATTAACTAAAAAAATTGATTTTCCAATTTTCCTTAAATTCTTTTTTTTTTTTTACTTGTGTCTGATTTGTTTTTCTAAGAGGCAGCCAGGCACAAGAGCTCTAGACATAATACGTAATATTTACATTTAGGTTAGGGCTTGTTCTCATGCTTGATGTAGTTGTTTATTTGGCTTCACTGGACATTGGATTTGGCCTTGGGGACTCAATTCAGTGATGTATGTGTGCGTGTGCCCTAACTATAAACTCTTGCGAAGCTTCGCTAACTCCTTTGAGACTATTTTCACCGCTAATAGTTAAACACAACTTTAACAAATCTAGGATTTCAGACACAAAATACTACAGATTCATGCAGATACTGTTTCAGAATGAAACCTATGTTTTGTCTTCACATACTCAAATTGCTTTTTCCTTACAGAGCAAATCATTAGCCTTAATCTCCCCTTTCATAAGAAATGCAGAGAAAAACACAGTACTTCAGTGGAACTACTTGGTACCCCTCACAGTAAACAGATGAGTTTATGCTAAACGCCCTTTTGTGGCTATTTAAATTTCCCTAGAACATCTTAAGATTTTTCCCAATATCAGCTCAGCTTTCCTTGCCAGGAGCCATGCTCTTTTCTGTTATACTATATGGAAGAGCTACATATACTGAGAATCAATATTGACAATCTGCCATAGTAATTACTCCATGTCCAAAGAGCAACCAATATTTGATTTAACAACACTACCTAAAACTTAGTGGGCTTGCTTTCTTTCAAAATTATTATTATGATTGTTATAAATCTTGGTTACTCATGAATCAGTGCATACACACCTATCTCAGTGCCCCTGTGAAAGCTATTTCTTTCAGAACTTTAAAACACCTGTCTAATAAAAACTGCATCTTCCATTAGTTAAATTCTATCAGATTGTAAAAAGCCAAGACGTTGCCTACAGCACTCAGATGATAATACATATGGATCTCCTAAAATAAGATGAAACACAAAGCTTAATATTTAGAGATTATTTCTGGAAGGAAATGAAACAGAAGGGTTGTGATAAAAGATCTCTAAAAAGCAAAATATTCTCTACAGATAAAATTGGCTGGGTTAGGGCACCAAGTTATTAATTTGATGCACAGTAAGTAATGATTTTAAAAAGATCTTGAAATAAACCATGATCTACAGTTCTGTGGTGTAATGTTACCTGGATGTTGTTGAAGAGCTCTTAGATCTCTGATCAGGTGATCAGGGAAGATTTTAAAGGAAGAACAAATGACTAGTTCTCATGATATATTACAGAAAAACAAGCAAACAAACAAACAAACAAAACAAACAAAACAAACAAAAACATAAATTTTTATCCTCCTGGAATTTAATCAAGTAATGACATAAATTGAATTTACAAAATTTTGAAAATCACCACAGATGAAAAGGAGAATTAAGTGAAGATCAACTCTCTGATATGAACATGATTAATTTCTTGTCTGACCAGAAATCGTTTCACAAAATACCTAGAAATCAGCAGGAGCTGCTGATAAGATTTTGGAAATACAAAAATATTGAAAAAAAAGAATGATACTGGTCCATCATTAAAAAGTTAATCTCATGCAGCATGTAGTTGATAAGGAAGTCACACTTCAGATGACATAGTGTAGTTCTCATAATTTCTGCTTTGTATAAATATGGTAAATTGGAGTAGCTGTTTACCTTCACTGCACAGATTCTTCAGCTTTAGCACTATCTGGTGAATAGATCTATACATACTCCTGGGTGACAAGATGAGACCATTTGGCAGTGACAGTAATCTTCAGCTGTTTTTTTTATTTTTGGTTCTATGAATCTCTTGGATGGGTGGTGTAGTGATTCTTCCTTAGTAAACTCCTTGGAATGGAGTGTGCTAGATCAGAATTCCTTCCCAGGTGCAAGACTAGCTTTTGTCAAAGCTCAACTGGTTTATTGTTGCCCAGCTCTCCTATCTGTTCAGGTCTTGCTGAATGGCAGTGCAGCCTTCTGATGTGTCTCCCATTCCTTCTAGCTGTGTCATTAGAGTACTTGCTGAGGGTGGACACTATCCCCTCATCAAAGTCATTGATGAAGATATTGTACTAGACTGGACTCAGCAATGTCCCCTGAGGAACACCACTAGTCACAGGTCTCCAACCAGACCCTGCACCACCAATCACTGTCCTTTGTGCTCAGTCAGTCAGCCAGTTCTCAACCCATCTCATCTGTCCCACATTTTCTCAATTTCATTGTCAAGATATTGTGAGAGATTGTCATGGTTTTATGATTTTTGTTACATTACTGATATTCCACATCATGACATCATGTAGTGCATTAGGAGTTAAAAAAGTTGTTCCTGTCATTACAGGTAACCAATAGAGGGGCCCTGTCCTCAGCCAGAGGAGGGAGAGGGATAATAGAGAGTATTGGACTATGTGGATTCGTTGGCCTGGCACATCAGAACCACAAAAATATGAGGCACTGGTGGATACTGGTGCACAATGTACTCTAATGCCTTCGAGTTATAAAGGGACAGAACTGATCTATATCTCTGGAGTGACTGGGGGCTCTAAGGAATTGTCTGTGTTGGAGGCAGAAATAAGCCTCACCGGTAAAACCTGGCAGAAGCATCCCATAGTGACTGGACAGGGGGCTCCATGCATACTTGGTATTGACTATCTCAGAACGGGACATTTCAAGGATCCCAAGGGGTACCGATGGGCTTTTGGAATAGCTGCTGTAGATGCAGACTACACTAAGCAGCTGTCTATTTTACCTGACCTGTCAGAAGATCCGTCTGTTGTGGGGGTACTGAAAGTGAAAGAGCAACAGGTACCTATTGCTACAAAAACAGTCCACAGACGGCACTACCGCACCAACAGGGATTCCTTGCTCCCCATTCATAACTTGATCCGTCAGCTAGAGAGCCAGGGAGTGATCAGCAAAACTCACTCACCATTTAACAGCCCTATATGGCCGGTGCGTAAAGCCAGTGGAGAATGGAGACTGACGGTAGATTACCGTGGCCTGAATGAAGTCACACCCCCACTGAGTGCTGCTGTGCCAGACATGCTACAACTCCAGTACGAACTGGAGTCAAAAGCAGCCAAGTGGTATGCCAACACTGACATTGCTAATGCCTTCTTTTCAGAGAAGCCACAGAATGCAGGCCACAATTTACCTTCACCTGGAGGGGCGTTCAGTACACCTGGAACCGTTTGCCCCAGGGGGGGAAGCACAGCCCAACCATTTGCCATGGGTTGATCCAAACTGCACTGGAACAGGGCAGTGCTCCTGAGCATCTGCAGTATATTGATGACATTGTTGTATGGGGCAATACAGCAGAGGAAGTCTTTGAGAAAGGAGAGCAGATTATCCAAATTCTCCTACGAGCTGGCTTTGCTATTAAGTGAAACAAAGTGAAAGGGCCTGCACAGGAAATTCAGTTCCTAGGTATAAAGTGGCAAGATGGGCGTAGTCACATCCCTACAGATGTGATTGACAAAATCACTGCTATGTCTCCACCCACCAGTAAGACAGAGACCCAAGCTTTTCTGGATATAGTGGGCTTTTGGAGAATGCATGTTCCAAATGTTCCAACAGCATCATCATGAGCCCCCCCTTTATCACGTGACGCAGAAGAAGAATGATTTTGTGTGGGGCCCTGAGCAGCAGCAGGCTTTTGAGCAAATTAAGCAGGAGATAGTCAGTGCCGTGGCCCTGGGGCCAGTGCGGATGGGACAGGATGTAAAGAACATCCTCTACAATGCTGCTGGAAAAGAAGGTCCCACTTGGAGTTTGTGGCAAAGAGCTTCTGGAGAGACCTGAGGTCAACCTCTTGGATTCTGGAGTCGGGCATACAGGGGGTCTGAGGAGCGCTACACTCCAACTGAGAAGGAGATCTTAGCCGCGTACGAGGGGGTTCGAGCTGCTTCCGAAGTAATCGGTACTGAAACGCAGCTCCTTCTGGCACCTCGACTGACAGTGCTGAACTGGATGTTCAAAGGAAAGGTTCCCTCCACCCATCATGCTACTGATGCCACTTGGAGTAAGTGGATTGCGCTGATTACACAGCGAGCTCAGATGGGGAACGTCAGTCATCCAGGAATCCTAGAAGTGATCATGGACTGGCCTGAAGGTAGAAAGTTTGGAACAACACCAGCAGAGGAGGTATCACATGCCAAAGAGGCCCCACCATATAATAAACTATTAGACAACGAAAAGAGATATGCCCTGTTCACAGATGGATCGTGTTGCATCGTGGGTAAGCACCGCAGATAGAAATCTGCTGTGTGGAGCCCCATACGACAAGTTGCAGAGGCCACTGAAGGAGAAGGAGAATCAAGTCAATTTGCAGAGGTAAAGGCTGTCCAGCTGGCCTTAGATATTGCTGAACGAGAGAGGTGGCCAGTGCTTTATCTTTACACTGACTCATGGATGGTGGCAAATGCTTTATGGGGGTGGTTACAGCAATGGGAACAAAATGGTTGGCAACGGTGGGGTAAACCTATTCGGGCTGCTGAACTGTGGAGAGACATTGCTGCCCGAATAAAGAATATGGTTGTAAAGGTGTGCCATGTAAATGCTCATGTTCCTAAGAGCCGGGCAACTGAGGAATAACAAAATAGCCATCAGGTGGATTGAGCTGCCAAAGTTAAGGTGGCTCAAGCAGACTTGGACTGGCAACACAAGAGTGAATTATTTCTAGCTCAGTGGGCCCATGAGACCTCGGGCCATCAAGGAAGAGATGCAACATATAAGTGGGCTAGAGACCAAGGGGGGACTTAACTATGGACGCTATTGCATAGGTTATCCATGACTGTGATACATGCGCCACAATTAAACAAGCCAAGAGGATGAAACCAATTTAGGAGGAAGGTCAATGGCAAAAGTACAGATGTGGGGAGGCATTGCAAGTTGATATAATCAACTTACCACAATCTCAGAATGGTAAGCGTTATGTGCTCACCATGTTGGAGACAACCACTGGGTGGCTTGAAACATATGCAGTACCCCATGCTACCACCCAAAACACCATCTTAGGGCTCGAGAATCAAGTCCTGTGGTGACATGGCTCTCCAGAAAGAATTGAGTCAGATAATGGAACTCATTTCAAAAATTCTCTTGTAAATACTTGGGCTCAAGATCATGGCATTGAATGGATTTATCATATCCCCTATCACGCACCAGCTTCTGGTAAAATTGAAACGTACCATGGGTTGTTAAAAACCATGTTGAAAGCAATGGGTGGCGGAACATTTAAGCACTGGGAGAAGTATTTGGCAGAAGCCACCTGGTTGGTCAACACTCGAGGACCAATCAATCGCAGTGGTCCTGCTCAGTCCACCTCTCTGCCTACTATCGAGGGAGATAAAGTTCCTGTAGTACATGTGAAAAACATGTTGGGAAAAATGGTTTGGGTCCTTCCAGCTTCTGGAAAGGGCAAACCTCTCAGTGGAACTGTCTTTGCTCAGGGGCCTGGGTCTACCTGGTGGGTGATGCAGAAGAATGGGGATGTTCAATGTGTACCACAAGGGAATTTGATGTTGGGAGAGCGCCTTCAGTAATTCTATGTATATATGTATATATGTAAAGCATGATGTAATGATGTTGAATAAGGGGTGGAATGTCATGCTTTTATGATTTCTTTTATATTTTTGATATATTTTTGTTATATTTTTGATATTCCACATCATGACATCATGTAGCGTATTAGGAGTTAAAGAAAAAAGAGCTAATGTTCTTGGTCTAGTGGTTAGGAGCCGGCGCTCTCACCGCCGTGGCCTGGGTTCAATTCCCAGTCAGGTATACCCAGAATGCAGCTAGAGTATTAACTCTTCAACTCCTAATACTCCTAATCCATGATGTCCTGATGTGGAATATCAATAATATAACAAAAATCATAAAACCGTGACATAGTCAGTATCAAAAGCCTTTCTAAAGTCAAGGTAGACAATATTCACTGCTGTCCATTCCACTGCCCTTCCACCCAGCCAGTATGATGACACCATAGGAAGCTACCAGGTTGATAGAATGTGATTTGCCCTTGGAGAATCCATGTTGACCATTCCTGATGAACTTCTCTTCCAATTGCTTGAAGATGGTATCTAGAACAAGCTGTTTCATAGAATCATAGAATCACAAGGTTGGAAATGACCTACAAGACCATCCAGTCCAACTGTCCTCCCATTACCATTGCTACCAAAAACACGAAACCATATCTTGCAGCTCCTCATCCAGGTGCCTCTTGAACACTGCCAGGGATGGTGATTCCACCACCTCCCTGGAGGTTTCATCATCTTTCCAGGGACATTAGTGAGACTGACCAGCCTGTAGTTTTTCAGATCTTCCTTCTTGCCCTTTTTTGAAGACCAGAGTGATAGTGGCTATCCCCTAGTATACTCAGGCACCTCTCCTCCATGACCTGTCAAAGATGATAGAGAGCAGTTCAGCAATCAGCACTGCCAACTCCCTTAGCACATGTGGGTGCATCCCATCATGAAGCATGGCTTTGTGCACACTGATCCCACCCAGATGCTCCTAGACCAACCCGTCCTCAACCAGAGGGAAGCTCTCAAATTCGCAGGAGTTCCAAGGAGAAGTCTTTGAAGCCAAGACTGAAGCAAGGAAGGCATTCAGCATCTCTGCCTTTTCAACATCCCGTTACCAGCACACCTCCTTCATTCAGGAGTAGACCCACATTATCCCTAGTCTTCCTTTTACTGTTAACATACTTTAAAAAGTCACGTCTTGTTATCCTATCTATCCTTTGACAGCTTCAGCTCCAGGTGAGCTTCTTCTTCATCCTTTCTGAGCTCTTCCCAAGAGGACAGGCCCTTTTTCCTCATTTTGTAGTCTTTCTTCTTCCATTTGATGTTATCCATGAGCTTCTTGAACATCCACTCAGGATTTGTGCTTTCCTTTCCCAATTTCCTACTCAGTGATACAGCAATTTTGAGCTTGGAAGAAGTGCTGTTTAAGTGTTGCCCAGCTTCCACAGACCCCCTTACCTTCTAGAACATGAGATACCCCCAAGTGAGTCCCGGAAAAAGTTTAAGCTGTCTCTTCAAAAGTCCGGGGTATCAATCCTACTCTTTGCCTTACTTCTTCCACTCATGATTTTGCATCACATGAGAACTGTTCTACTCTATATCTAAGGCAGTATGTTCTAACTCAGATGGTCAGTGTAGAGTCAAAATTCTTGTATGTGTTGACAACACATCTAAGATAAAATCTATAACTTTAGACACAGAAATCTTGTTTCTTTCAAAAACTTAAGCAATAATTAGTCCATTTCAAGGACTGAGAAATAAGAAGTTGGGAAAAACAATTAAAATCCAAGTATAAACCATCACACTTTTTGTTTTTCTTTCAAATATCTAGACTGTGAATATTTAGTCTGTGAATCTTATAGATGATATATCAAATATTTTCACCACTTTTCTTCATAGAAATAACTTGTAACAGCTATATCATGCTAAATAAAAATAAATTGTGAGTTTTGTTCTTACGCCTGCCTTTCATTCAGAACTGTTCCTCTGTAAAGAAGCATCTCAGGTTTACTCAGTAGTCTGAACTTACACAGTATTTGGGATCAAACGATTTATGAATTCTCAGTTTCAGCATTCCTGTCAAGTTAAGGGATTGGACAATTAGAAAACCAAAAAATAGTCTGAGTTGGAAGGCACCTTTAAGATCATCTAGTTCCAGATCCCCTGCTGTACTTGCTTAACTATCAGAGTTGTTCATAAGGTTGGTTAAATTATTAGTCCCAAATTTTTCTAGAAGCATTTTCACATCCAGCCACTTTATTTTTTTATTTTTTTATTTTTTTGCTGTGTGACTTTGACTGTGCAAATCTATAATGGCATATCCAATCCCTTGCCTTGTTGTAATATTTAGTGCCTCTAAATGATCTGTTTTGCCAGACTAAAAGAATATATGGAGCAAGAACTCTCATCTTAGGCAATTAGTCTAAGGAACTCTAGTGAAACTAGCTGCAGAAGAGATGCTAATATGCTTTATTCCTCTGGGTAAAATTCTCTCAGCTGGATACTGCCTATGAGCCAAGTAAGTCCCTCTTTTAAATCCTATTTTCAGGGCTTTAGAGGGATTTAGGAGGTGAAAAACCCTTGGTCTGGATTTCACACAATAAATAATTTTATTCTTAATTTATATTTAGAACTTCAAAACTGTAATCTCACAAAGAAAGACAAACCTTTAATATTTGAAAATATACATTCACATCTTGCACACTGGAATGTATATCTTACCCTTATAACTATATGGGTGAATTTACATATTTTCTAAATATCAGTATTTGAAAAACTTATTCCATGACTCTTTTTACATCTTCCCCACTTCTTTCACTCCCTCTCTTCTTTTTATCAACCTAACTTTTGTTTCAATTTGCATATTTAAGTATGCAGACTTTCTGTCTGATCTCTAATTCCTGACAGGATTATTTCCTGACTGTTTTCACAGTTTTGTTTGTTTGTTTGTTTTGTTTTGTTTTATTTTTTTATTTTAATTATAGTAAATATTATTTTTTAAATTTCTTATTTCTCTCTCTATATTTTATTTTATTTTATTTTATTTTATTTTATTTTATTTTATTTTATTTTATTTTATTTTATTTTATTTTATTTTATTTTATTTATTTTATTTTTCCTTAAACTCAGGACTGTGATTTGAATAACAACTTTGAGTGCTCTGCAATGCTTTTCATAAACGAAGTTAAAAACTTTCTACAATTTAAAGGTTCTATTTGTAATTCTAAAAAAATCTTTTCATTCCCCTTGCTTAGCCCAAGGCATGATGATAACAGAGAGATGTTTGCTTTTCTTGTTGTTAATGGATAGGAGATAACTAAATGCTGAAAATACAAAATACTTGCCTAGTTTGAGTTTTATGCATAAGCATCATATTAATATCATCCCCAGATCTTTACTGAATAATATCTGTGAAGTCAGTTCATCACATACAGGAAACTATCTATGCTGTTTAACTCAAGAGAGCTTTTAAATGATATCTACAAGTATTCATCATTAAAATATTAACTTGAAATTTGAATTGCAAATGATGATTTTTCCATCTAATGTTCTAGTTTGTGACATGGTCAGAAACAGGCTCTGAATGGAAAAACAAAAAGTTTCAAATCTAATTAGAAATCAGTCTACAGCAATGGTGTTGGATAAAGCAAAATCTACTGGTTTTAAGCTGTGAACAACGTGAGTCATGAAATAATGGTAAGCAACGAGCTCCTGTCTCCTGTGCATTTAATGGTAGCACTACAGTACTTTCTGAGGTTTGGAAGATCTTCTTCCCTCTCTGTAGCTACTTCTGTATTTCCAGATCTATCCACCTACTTGGCATTTTCAGGCATAGCAAATGATATCAATAGCTGCAGCAACAGTTTTTTCATTTAAATAGTAATGGTTTTAGATATTATAGCTGAATGTAAATTCATGAAAGCTTTAATTAATGTTTATTTCTTGCTCCTCAGAAGATCAGTTTAAAACAAAACACAAAACAACAACAACACTTCTAAAATTTTTCTCATTTACTTAACACAAGTGCACTACTTGCTTTTGAACATATATATATGACTAATAACATACATTGAGTCAAAAGCCTAAATGTAGTTTGAAGACTTGTCTATCTGGATGTCTTCAAAGTCCCCTTTCAAAGTCTCCACTCAAGAGTTTACTTAGGCCTTGGAAAACATTTTGGCTACATCAAGGTGGTTTGATAATAATTTCAAAATGTAGACTATATTACTATACCTAAAGGGATGGAGAGAGCGAATACTGCTATACGAGAAGTGTTAGTATTGTAAAAGCTGTCTCCATGCTGCACAACCCAGGAAGGACTGCTCTACGTCATAAGAAGTAGTATTGTAAAGATTATTCAGCCACAAAGCTGAGTGGTGCAGTTGATACTACAGAAGGAAGGAATGCCATCCAAGGGGACCTTGATAAAATTGAAAGGTAATGTAAATCTAATGAAGTTCAAGTGCAAGGTTGTACACATGAGTTGTAATCCTAGATATGTACATAGACTATGAGAAGAAATCCTTGAGAAGAGTCCTGTTGAGTATGACTTAGGGATCTTGATAGATGAAAAATTTAATGAGTCAACAGTATGCACTTGCAGTGGGAAGGCCAATGATATCCTAGGTTGCATTAGAAAAGAGTAGAAATCAAGGCAAGAGAGGTTATTGTCCCTTTTTCCTCTGTCCACATGAGGTAGTCAGGAGTATTGCACCCAGCATAGGAAAGATGTTGAACTTTCGGAGCTTTTTTGCATTTTGAGGATTGCCATGAAGATGATCAGAGAGCTGAAAAACTTATCTAGCGATGACAGGCTAAAGGAACTGGTCTTCTCAGTCTGGAGAAGGCTCTGGGGAAACCTCATTACAGATTTCCAGTATTTAAAGAGAGATTATAAAATGGAGGAAAACCAACAGTTTAGATGGATAGATAGTGATAGGATAAGGGGGGTAGTTTAAATTAAAGGAGGGGAGATTTAGGTTAGATATTAGGGGAAGATTTTCACTGAAGGAATGATGAGATGCTGGAACAAGTTACACTCAGATGTTTGAAATGCAGTATCACTGGAGACATTCAAAGCCAGGTTGGATGGGTCCCTAACAACCTGACTGAGATCTAACTGTTGGCAACCTTTCCTGTGGCAGGGACGTTGGAATGTGATGATCTTTGAGGTCCCTTCCAACCCGAGTCATTCTGTGATGACATCATAGAATCACAGAATGTCACCAGTTTGCAGGACAGTTCGACCCGGTACCGTGACAATTGAGGCAGGGGACCCATGGACCCACACCCCGGGGAAGGGGGAAGGGGGAAAGGGAATAAGGAGAAGGGAGATGGGCCTAGGAACAAAACAGCGGCAATGATCTGAGGAGGAAAGCTAATTTACTAAATAAGATATCAGAAAGCAAAATAACACAATATAATACAATATAATTGGAATTGAGGCAAATGAATCAAATAAAATGAGCAAGAGAGAGAGTGTCCGATAAACCGAAGGCCTTACGCTAACGCTGAAGGCGGATGGCTGCAACAAACACCCACTGCTGAGTCGATCCCGAAGGGAAGAGAGTGTCCCGTGACCGCAGACAGTTTTTATCTTTCCCTCTGGGCGTAAATATGTAAAAATGCAAAACATCACAAAGTCCTCTGGGGAATGTAGTTCTTCTTCTCTTCTGAGACAGGTACACTCAGAACTACCAACGATCCACGGGGCTGAAGCATTAACTCCTTAACTTCCAATACACCACATGATGTTATGATGTGGAATATCAATAATACAACAGAAATCATAAAACCATAACACAGAATCAGAAAATTATAGGGGAAGGGACCTCTAGAGATCATCTAGTCCAATGCCGTTGCCAAAGCAAGGCTCCCTAGATGTTGTGGTTTTATAATTTTTGCTATTGGTATTCCACATCATAACATCATGTAATGCATTTAGAGTTAAAGAGTTAATGCTCCAGCTCCAATATCTTATTTAGTAAATTAGGTTTCTTCCTCAGATTGCTACTGCTGGGTTTTTTTTAGGCCCATCTCCCTTTTAACTTTCCCCCTTCCCCGGGGCATGGGCCTGGGGTCCCCCACTACAATCATTACAGAACCAGGCCAAACCAGCCCATTAACTGTTGACACTAGACCAGGTTGAATAGGTAGATGTCCAGGTGGGTCTTGAACATCTCTAGAGAAGGAGACTCCACAAGCCCTCTGGGCAACCTGTTCCACTGTTCTGTCACCCTTAGAAAGCTACCAGGTTAGTCAAGAATGATTTTTCTTTGGTGAATCCATGTTGAACACCCCTTATGTACTTTGTCTCTTCCAGTTGCTTTGAGATGGCATCCAGAACAAGTTGCTCCATTACCTTTCCAGGGACAGAGGTAAGGCTAACTGGCCTGTAGTTTCCTTCTTCCCATTTTTGAAGATTAGAGTGACACTGACAGTCTTCCAGGCTTCAGGCATCTCTTCTGTTTGCCAAGACTTTTCAAAGATGATAGAGAGTTGTTCGACTATCAACCCTGCCAGATTCCTCAGCACACATGGATGCATCCCACTGGACAAGTTTAGCATTCTATTTTATGACTCTATGACTTTTATGTGTCTTCAAATCCCTTTAATCACCATAAACTTGAGGGCTGTTCCAAAAGTAATGCTTCCTATTTCATTATGTGCACCTATGATGTAGAGACAGATCTTGGTAGTATGACAGTAGAGAATGAATCTTTCCACCAATATTCCATTACATTTTGTTGTGTAACAGAATTCAGCAGAAGGGCAGTCTCCAAAATGATGTTTGACATGGAAGTACATATGAAGCAAAGGTGTGGAATTTATTTCCTTAATGCAATAAGAATGGCACTCACTGACATTCATTGTTACTTGCAGAATGTTTATGGAGACCAAACAGTGGATGTGAGCACACTGAGGTGGCTGGTAGTCTGTTTCAGAAGTGACATCAGGAGCAAAGGGTCACCTCCTCTGGTGCAGGTTTTTACAAGTGCTGCATATAGGCTTTTTTTTCCGTCATTGGCAAAAAAAAAAAAAAAAAAAAAAAAGCAGAGCTAATGGTGGTGCCTATTTCGTACAATAGTGTTTTGTACTGATAATTTTCTCTATCAAATAGTATTTCTGAGCTCTTTGTATTTATTTTAGAAATGAACAGGAGGCATCATGTTCAGAGCAACTTATGCCTTTGCACCCTATAATCTTTCTTTGAGCTTTGGACTACAACTACTCAAAAAGTAACCTTTCCTTTGAAAATTTCTTACTAAATATTTCCAAATATTTGCTACCAAAACTCCATTCTCTCCAGTGTCTTACTTCTCTTGGATACATACATTCCTTCACGAGTCCAACAAAATCTGAGGATAAACTACTGCATTTCAGTCTAGATTATGTTTCTTGCCAGAGATAAGTACACTTCAGTAATTCAGTAGTCTTTCTGTACTATTTCTTTTCATGTTTCTCAAGTTCCTTTAGGATTTCCTATATTTCCTTGGCTCCAACCTTCTAACTTTCCTTGGTATGTACTCTACATACTAGTTTTCTCCATTCTATCTTTTTCCTTCCTCTTCCTTCCCCTCCCTTCTTGCCACTCCTGCTCTATACTTCTCTTCCAATATAATAATAATTATTAAAAAAAAATCATTTGAATACATTACAGTTTGGCGTAAATTACATGACATATTTACTGTGTATCACACAGAAGTCAGCAATTCCATTAATGACATGGAAGAAGTTTAGTGATAAACATCAAGTAATCTGTATGAATTTTGGTTGATGAGGTTTTTTGTTTGGTTGGTTTGGCTTGGTTTGTTATTCTTTTAGTAAGATTTGTATTAAGTGCATTAACTGATCTGCAATTCATGCCCAATTATCTGGACTGAATCTGGTAGTTTTTAACTTTTTTCTATTGACTGTCAAATGAGAATACGCATTCAGTTAGAATGAAGCAATAGAAGAGAAAGCTGAAAGGAAATGTTCTGCAGTATCGAGCTGTTATATGAGAACTTCATGCTTCTTTAACATCTGCATCATCTCTTCTCTCCAAAGGGAACCTGGACACATATGTCCCCATCTGTACTCATGTTTATCTGCAAGAATATTTATTTCACATAGTTGTATATAACATAATGCAACAGATACTTAAATGGTTCTAACATGAAAGGCACCCTTCTTCAAAACAAAAGAGAGTAAAAAAAACCAAAACTAAATAAAAGAACACCCTCTCTCTTAACACACACTCTCTCTCAAAAGCAAAACTTAATCTAAAATAAAATGTTTCACTGGAAGTTGTATTGTCCCTGATGTCCTAGTAATGGGAACTGAGCATATTCAACCTCTGTAGGTCAGGGACTCTCCCCTCCTCAGAGAATTCTCTGAAAGGCAGAGGCTGCTTTTCTCTCTCAGTAATCCTAGTATGCAGGATTACTGAGAGAGAATATATATTTATAATATATTCTTCTCTCAGAATATATATACAAACACTATAATTTAAATTTGGTGTAATATTTAAAGTTAGGAGATATCAGAAAGAAAATCTAAGGGTTAATAGTGCGTCCCACTTATAATCTGAAAAGCTTGCAGAAATATATCACCATCATGGAAAATTCAAAGGAATTTCCATGGCGTTAGATGATGAGATTGCATTGACATTTCCATTTCAACAAATAATAAAATCCATAATCTTTATGCAGCCACTGCCACACTCCATATGTTACTTCTTATTTTATTAGCTCTTTTTCTTTTTTATATATAATTTGATTCACTGAAAATAAAGTCCCACTGCAAATCAAACAAAGAACAGAAGCGATAACAAAAAAAACCCTCAGTTTTGATCAAGAATCACAATCCAGTTACTGTTGTTCCTGTCTGCTAATGACCTTCAGTTCTAATCCTTGCATTTTGTCTACTTTTGAAACAGTGATACTGACCCAACACTTCAATCTTAGCTTCTTTCTTCTTCTAAGTATGATCAAAGGCAATTTGACTACGTATTTACTACTAGGAATTAAATTCAGTTGTGTTTCAGTTTTTCTATTTCTAGTGGGTTGATTGCATATTTAAATATATATATATGTATTTGAAAATCTCATTTTCATATCTCTGCTACTAGTCTATATAAGGTGTTTTTTACTCTGCTTAACTTGCATTGCACTTCAATCTAAGTATGCAGGATTCAATGCCAGCTGTTGAACTCCCGTAACTAAAGCTTACTTCTTTTCCGATGTAGAAAGAAGTGATCAACCACACACTCATGCAGAGGAATTAGATAGGAAGTTGAAAAAAAAATGTGCAGAAAAAGTTTAATTCCATTTTACTCTTTTCAGAAGAGTGATGAGTTTTAGCAGTTGATCTTACAGTTATAGTCAGATTTTTCCTTTCTAATATCCCATTCTTTTCCTAGGAGCTCTAAATTTAGGATCCTGTTCAGCTGTATTCATTCTTCTATCAATGGAAGGAAGAAATAAGCACCTCTAAATGACAATTCAGCTTATTTTAGATCTGACACAGCATCTGCAGGTGCCTTTTTTGTCTCCACAAAATGTAATTGAAGACTAGGATGACTGTACATTTAAATTAGATAATTCTGTTAAGTGATAAAGTCAGAATACCTGCATCTAGACTTTGGTAAGCAGTTCAATAAAACTTCAGCAGTCATAGCTATGATAAGGACTATAAAAAATGAAAGTGCGTTTTCTTTAGAAGAATTTCTTCCAGAGCTGAGTTGAAAGTGAAGTGGGTTATGATCCACTATTAACCTTCAAAAGGAAGTATTTCTTTATCTGCATCAGTTACAATGTTTCTAAAACAATGAGACACTTGCCTCAGAAAGTACAGTTAGAATTCTAGAATTAGGTGAAGTTAAGCTGGTTGTAAATATTTAGAGACAAAAAAATCTTTTTTTCAATGCTAATGCAGTACATAGAGAATCAATTTTACTCCATGGCTGCAGTTAAGTAAAACAACAATAAAACTTAAATAGATTAACTGTAGCCATAAGATCTATGGAAGTGTTTTCTTCTAGTGTCTTTGTAATATTAAAAGTTGTTACAAGTAAGGAACGAACTGGAAAGATTTCAGAATAGTTACTGTGTATTTTCTCAGTAAAAAGGAATAAATCAGAAGAGAGTTAATCAAAAGATTATTTTTAATTGCCAACTCCACAGTCTTACCCAAGGACCTGAATAAAGATTTAATCATTACACTTGACAGTTTTGCCCTTGCACCAGGTGGAAGAAGAACACAGGAACATAGGAACTGCCACACCAGATCAGACCTGCAGTCCATCTAGTCCAGTCTTCTGTTGCTAATACTGGCCAGTGCCAGATGTTTCAAAGAAAGGTATAATAACCCTTCCATAGACTTAGTCAGATTTTCTCTGTGAAATTCTTGTCCTGATCCTCTATATTTAACAATTTAGGCCATGAGTGATGCATTTTGAAGCATGAAGAGCATATTCTTGTTAGATAGAGCATATCTGTCCTCAAAGTACTCTGAGAATTGATTGTAAAAATATGACTAGCCTATCTCTACAAGCTTCAATTTGCTTTATAGAATTTTAGAGCTGGATAATGACACCTAAATTAGAAGTCAAATCATTCTATCCCTAATGTGAATAATGCTGGAAAAGTACTACAAGTTCCCAAGTAGTCCAAATCTAAAGTAGACTGAGTTATTGTGAGAGATGTCTATCCTTTTCTTCATGAGTTCAGAAGAATATTTATTTCTCACTTCGATACCTCAGATAAGAGCTTGACGCTAGGTGACATGAATTCATGAAGAAAACACTTGAATAAATTACTTGCAATACACAATAAGTTTTGAGCAAAATCCATTACTGCAAACAGGTTGATTTGCAGCTCTCAATAGAAAGTGAACTTCCATAATTCTAGATGTTGACTTTATCTCTTCTGGACAAGTAATGAAATATAAATCAGTAAAAGCAGGAAATTAGGATTAGATTTACAGAAATACTTAAAGGAGCTGGGCACAGAACTCACTGGAATAACTTCTGTTCAGAAGTGAGGATTGTTATTTGCATTGGCTGCATTTCGTAGAATCCTTTAGCATTTAAGCAGACCATATAAGCAGTTGAGAAGGACTTTAGCTGACATTTTAAGGAGTAGAGTCTTCACTTGAAAGATAATGACAGTAAAGGAAGACAATGAGAAATTATGTTGGAAGCATATTAAATTATTTATTGTTATTTAATGAGTTACTTAAGAACCAGTCTGTGGTCTACTGCTAATAATATTTGTATTTTTTTATTTTCACCTCATAATCTTCATAATAATGAAGGTTAATGTTCAGTTTACCTAGCTTTGAACATTTGAAAGTCATTAGAAAATTTACTGTAACTACAGCTGAGTAACTTTCTCAGTTGTATGTAAAGAGTTAAGGAACAGAATCATTTAAGCTGATTATTAGAAAACTAACCTACTCTATATACTGTATATATTTTCTTAAATACAATTTAAAGTACTTCTTAGACTGGAAGAGTAGTTTAGACTATATGCTTGACTTTTGGATTACTAAAATGGTTTGAACATGCCTCTGCTTTTCAGATGAAACAAAATTTGAGGCAATAGCTATATGAGATATTGAGAACTAAATGAAAAAAATATGAAAAGTTTTGCTCTACAAAAGATTAGAAATGATAATTCTTCTAGAAAATAAGAGGTTATCCATTAGAAATAATAATAGAAAGAAGAAAACATATGAACAAGTCTTAAAATATTTATGAATGACCTGAAAAAGAGAATAGTGTATTCTTCTACTTGTCAAGCAAAAAATTTCAAGTGCCATACTCTTGAATTGCTTTATTTGGATGTTAACATCCCCTTCTGGACTCTCATTTTCAATGGAAGTTTGAAACAATACAACACAAAATATATACATATATATGCATATATACATATATGTCAACAGAGAGAGATCACTTGCACTAGAAGATTTTGGCTTAGCCATATGAAGGCTGAGAGAGCAATAGATTTCAGTGTTTAAACACAAAGATAAATGATTATAAGCATGAAAAAAGAATTTAAATACTAGATAGCACAAAATAGATTTTAAAATAATTAATAGTGTTGGAAAATTAAAACATTTATTTCATTGTCTGAGTTTTGAGGTTCCATTATAATCTTTTTTTGTAGGAACAGAGGAGGGAAAATAGTTTTAAGATGGGAAATACTGAACTTAAAACAGGCTACAAGATGCAGCTGTATTCAAGATGATCAATAATTTCATATACTCTTTGCAGTATTCCAAGTTTTATGGTAAATTTACATTTATTTATTATATTCCTGATTTTCTCATAAAGCTGTACATCATTTACATTTTGTAAACAAGAAAATATGAACTGAAACAATTTATCCAAAGTCATAGAAAAATACTAATACAAAACAGATCACTGATGAGTTTCAGAGATAAGGAGGTGCAGGAATGGAGTTAAGAAAGGGAAAGCAGTGACAGAGAGTAGGAGGACTGAGTTCATCCACTGAAGATACAGGAAATAGTACTGAAAGGCCAATTGTCATATCTCAGATACAAAGTAGAACAAAAAGCCCCAAAGTCATTAATTTTATTTTAAAATAGCTTTTTTTTTTTTTTTGTCTTATTGAATGCTTTGTATAGACAACACTACATTTCTCCTTCTCTTCTTTTTTAACCCATGAATGTAAAATTTGAGGTAGCCATGCTCGATTTTCTCACTTCTAGACAATCAAGGAAAAGAGAAGTGCAAGCACATTGGAGGTGTTAGAAACAACACTCAGGATTTCTTTCACGAAAGTGAAAATAAATATATGGTACTATGAAATCTGCAGTCTTCATCTGCTTTCATACATTAAGTTAAGCCTTAGTTTAGAACCCTGAGGTTACACTGTACAGCATGAGAAAAGTAAGGATTTTTAGATATTTTCCCTTCAGTTTTGGGGTTAGGTCTGACCTTGCAAAAGAAAATCAGAATAGCAGATGTGTAATCTCACAAGTGTCATATGGTTGTGAAATAAAGCAAATTTATTCCTCCAGCTTCCCAAAATATCCTGTTGGATACCTCTTGACCCCTTTATCAGGCAGCAGTTTCATATGAGGAAAGGAGGCTGCGTCTAACAAGCTAGAAGATTTTAAGTAAGAACAGGGATGCATTAAGAAAGATGAGGCATTTGTGAAGATGCCAGTAGCTGCATCTGCTCTCTGAATGGATGATAGTATGAAAATTAGAGACCTCCAAAGGAGTACAAAATTTGGGAATTTCTGATTGGTAATGACTCGTATATTTCCAATATGAATGAGGGACTTTAAAGCAATATAACAGACTTCTTCTATCCCTAAATATTTTTTCTTTTCACAAATATTTTTTGCTCTCCATTTTTGTGAGTCTAGAATTTCTACTCATTCTAAAAAATAAAAGTAAAAATATTTTTTTATTTTATTTTTTTCATTGTCTACCAGGAGGTCTTTTTTGGCTGGGAACTCTTAATGCTTCCATATTGCAACTATCAACAGTCCAGTGAGTTATTTCACTGTGTTACATACTGGCAGATGGATACATTGGATGCATACCTTCATTTTCTTTGGTGTTTTAGTGTCTGTCCATCTCTTTTTCTTTGAATTCCAAAGTATCATTAACATTCAACAACTCCATTAGAAAGTCATAGGCAGTAAGAGCCCATCTGTGCCATGTTAACATTTAAGGAGGAAATAAAAGAGTAAAGTGGACAGGTGGAGAATACAGCAGGAATCTACACCAGGCACACAGGAGGTAGGGAGTTCAGCAGAGGAAAATGCCAGACATTTAACAGGTAAATGGAAGGGCAGCTGAATTTCTATGCCAGTCCACAGAGAGTGTACTGAGAGAAAAGTAGCTGACAGAAATACAAAGTTGTATTTCAAGAAAGAGTTCTTCCTTTCATTGAGAATATTAACCCAATTAACCCAAATTCTGAATGATTACGACTGCTTAACAGCTCTTTTATTTCTTGCATCCTCCATGTCCCATGAGCTAGATCATTTCATGTGTTTCCTCTGAACTTCATGGAGCTTGAGATATACACATGAAGAACAAAACAAGGAGACATGGCAAAGCAGAACGATACGCAGCAAAATGAGGATTTGGTGGCTTGGCTGGGCAAGCAACAGGTGTTGTGTGATATGGAACAGAAATTTCCTTATAAATGAAATAGGCTGCTGGCATAGACTACATAGACATATGGAGGGATAGCTCATCTGCCTGGAGTGCTGCCATGTATGACCTCAGACTTTTTAGGAAGGACAGGCTAGAATGACAAGGCTGGGGATAGTTGGGGGGTGGTTAAGATGGGGAGAGGGGATTAGATTTTTGCGTGAGTAAACATGTAGTGCTGCCTAGGATCAAAGCATGAGCCAGCTGAGAGCTTGTAAATTATGTTTAGCAAGAACAGCAACACGGGCTGGAGTGGGTCTGTGATCTGAAGAAACATGAGTTTTTCAAGTATATTTGTCTACTTGGCATATTTGGGCATCATGAAAACAGGAAATATACAAATGTGGTACTTAGATGGACACGACACAGCATCTCTGGACAACTTTGGGCAAGTCTCTTGAACTCAATGGATTTGACTACTCAAATATTATTGAAAATTGAAGGTGTAAAGTATCAGATATGTCAAGTAGACGACAACCAACTACTTCTTACAACTGGAAGTGATATCAGCATTTGGTTTGCTGACAGAAAGACAACAGGGAGCAATATCATTCAACATTGCTTGACTAAAGGAATATATGAAAAGTATGAGTCAGATGCTTCAAAACACCTTTCTAATGTGCATGTCTACCTTAATCACTGAGATATATTCAGGTGTTTTAATTTCTTCAAGGACTAATAAAATTAGGAGATGAAATTCAAATATGAGTTTCTATTGTTTTAACTGAAGGTGATCATCTGCCTTATGCTAAAAAGTATTTTTTCACATTAGTTTTGTTTGTTGTAATACAGATATTTCCAAGGTCTTAGATTCTTCAGATTCTTCCTTGTGCAGTACTAGATTATGACTGGAACATGGCTTTTATTTCTGTTCCAGTCTTAAAATCCAGGAAATGGCAGATATGGTGACTCTAAGACTTGGCACCTCTGTAGAAGCATTCATGTTGATAGATACATGCCAAGTTTGCTGTCATTTGGCTGCACCCTTGGAAGTTGGCGGATATGTAAGAATAAGACACAGCTAATTTATCCTTTTCAGTGGGGGCAGCACTATTTGTCACCTTGCCACTTGGCTGTACTTGCATTCTGGGATGTAGTGTACAACTCAGTGTCTGAAATGCAGTGTGTTTGTTGTGTGGTCTAGAGTTCTCCTAGCAGCTGCCGATCACTGGCTGGTTACTGAGGTGGGGTACCAAGAAGGAGGATAAGAATTGGGATATTATCATCTGACAGTTTTTTCCAAGTGAAAAAGCACAGCAACATATGAGGTTCAACTTGAGATAATACTGTAATTGGAATCAGAAATATAAGAGTAACCCAAACAACATTTTATTACATGTCCTCATGATCTGCAGCTACACTGAAAAACACATTGTGTTCTCAAGTTTTTACAATTTCAGCATCTACACAAGAAAAGTCAGTATTATATCTGCCTGAGAAAGCAGCAGAGAAGTTCATTAAACTGCATTTTACCTCATTATACAAATATTTTGTATGTTTGTTTGCTTGTTTGTTTGTTTTCATGGTAATGTTTGTATATTATATCCTGTTGTTCCTAGTGATGATATCAATATATAGATCCAATAGTTCAAATCTAATATGGCAAATATTATCATATTCTTTTCTCTATCCCACTCAAAATCAACTTTTTTGATTTGTCTAATTGTAAATTAATTTCTAGATTTTTAAAAATGAACTGAATATTTTTAAAAATATCCAGATAAATAAGTAAAAATAAATTATTCTGCAACTTGAGTTCATTGAAATGTGATATAAACCAAGATAAATAATTTCCAAATAAAAAGTGGGGGAGGGAGAGGGGAAGGGAGAGGGAAAGGGAGAGGAGAAAATGTTTTAATAATTTATCTTTGACAATTCAAGCAACTCGTGATGGGAACAGAAATGACAGCTCCAAAATTTAAAGGGTTTTTTTTGCACGCCTTTGAAAACTAAAATATTCTTCAAGTTTCCAAAGATGGATGGATAGACAGAAGGACAAACTGATTAAACAACTCACAGTCAAATATGAAATAACGTGAAAATAACTCATATTTTCAGCGTCATAACTTATTTCCCTATTCTCCTCTAGGGATACTTTTCCCCACAAGGGTCTACTGTTAAAGTAATTATCCAGAGAAGAGTCAAAGTAAATGTGTATGAAAATACAGATAGTAAATTAGAATACAATAAAAAATACTGAAACAACATATCCAAGTTATTTCTCATAACATCTTAAAAAAATTCAGATAAATGCTGAACAGTCAAATGTGAAGTTGACAACTCATGAGCTTTCTTTGATTTTTATTGCTTTTCCTACATACTCCTCCCTGTATATTAGTCCTATTTGCAATGTCTGCAGAGATTACTAGCAAGTAAGTCTCCAGGAAACACTCTGGAATACTCTGGATTTCATATAAATTTTATGTCATATTATTCCAATTTTGATGTCTCAGATTTCATAGGCCATAGCAGTAGATGACACTGTGCAGGCATACAGTCATAATTTTAATATATTTTGAAGTTAACACTTTGTTATCACTTTATTGCAATAGTAAAAGCAACAATTTAACTATATCTGTGATGTTAGAGAAAAAATGCCTTTCCTATATCCTTGATAGTGTAACTGATTTGGCACATGACTTAGGAATTCTGAAATGTCATTGCTCTTTTTTTGACTGTGAAGGCGGAGAACAAGTTTCACATCAAGGGACACAGGGTTTTTAGAGAACAGTGAGATACTGTTAATACTGTGATGATCTTAGTACATTTGGTTCTCAGTGGAAAAACTTTTACTGTTAGATTCAATAGACATTACTACCAGATGCCTATGTTTTGTGTTTAATAGACAGGTTTGCCTGTTGATATTTTGACATGCTCCTTTGATACAGAAATTTTCTCAAAGGAGAAAAATTTACTCTATGAAAGTAAAAAATCAGCATTATTCAAAGCTTCAGCTGTGTGCATAACATAGCACATATTCATTCCATTTAACTTCATATGTCAAACAAAAAATGCAGTTTTTCTAGGTATCATACATTTGAATCTTAAATGGGTTAAACTAGTTTCTTGTTGTCTTTCCATTAGATACCTTCAGAGACAACTGATGTTATATACAGCAATAAAGTTTACATCTGAATAGTACAAAGGCTTAGTGACAGATCAGGCTCACTTACCAGATCTAGACATAAACTGAATAGTTCTGGTACTTGGCATGGGCTGTGAGCAATACTATATTCTTCTTTATATATTATCCAAGCTGCACTGTTACCAGTGGTGAAATATCTTGAGCACTAAGGTGAGACATGCAGCCATGTTGTACATTCTGCTTGAAAGTTAAGTCTACACTGGCAACAACAAAACAGAAGTGCTAAGTCCATATGAGAGCAAATTTTTACAGGAGGTCACCTTTGTGTATGATGGAGGCTCTGTTCTTTCTGCTGTGGCCTGAAGAATCCTCAACCCTGCAGTCTCCAACCTAGTAGCATTTGTGGGGGAACATGAACATGTATAGTATCCCTGACAGAAACAGGGGAACAGGGAACAGAAAACGATTTCTCCAGAGTCCTCAGACTTGTATTCCATCCTGGTCTACCTCTACATCTCACTTCTAAACCCCCAAACCAACCCTCAAATTGCCTTCCTTTTGGGTCTTTGTAAAATATAACTGCTGACTATATTGGGATGCTGGTGTAAGCCTTGTCATATCAGAAGATGACAGGATCACAGTATAATTCAGACTGGTAGCAGTGTCAGGTGATCACATAGTCCAACCTGCTCAAAGTGAAGTCAGCTATGAAGTCAAACTATATTATTCAGGACTTTCATAGGAAGACTGAATTTTACTGGAAATCATAGAAGTTTCCAACCAATAAATATTAATACAAGCTTCCAAGGTGTTTCTTCCGTCGTTGTCAGATGTGTAGTTGCTGGTGGCATGGTTGAAAAGTAACTTATTTGATTATCCCCATATCCTCATACACACACTATACTAGAAGTCTTCCAAATCATTATTTTTACCCAATTTCTGTGGGTAAGCATTCATTAAAGATCAGTGAACACTACAATATAACCTGCCCTGAATACATTATATAAGAAAAATAAGCATATAAGTAGAATAAATCCCTATGTAAAAAATGTCTGGTAAACTTTATTTATGTATATTTGTTTTCAAGTTAGACCTTCATTTGTTTAAAGCCTGAAGGTAACCCTTAGTATCTGAATTCCTGCATGATGCAGGACTATTTTAACTTTTTATTGCTCTATGGATGTGGAGATTCAGAGACAAAGAACGCTTAAGAACTACACAAATTAATGGTTTTTTTTTATTGTTGGAACTTAAGTGTGGCTAGTTTTCATCAGCTTAATGGATCCAGATCACATACAGTACTGAGATGAGATTATAACCAAAATAGTCTAATTCTAGTCTAATTCTTAGAAGTCTGACTACAAAGTTGAGGTACAAAAATAAACTTAATGATGCAAAATATAAAATTCAGTTTTCAATGTAATGTTTTTTTTTTTTATTTTTTTATTTTATTTTTTTATTTTATTTTATTTTATTTTATTTTATTTTATTTTATTTTATTTTATTTTATTTTATTTTATTTTATTTTATTTTATTTTATTTTATTTTATTTTATTTTATTTTATTTTATTTTATTTTATTTTATTTTATTTTATTTTATTTTATTTTATTTTATTTTATTTTATTTTATTTTTCAGGCATCTTTGAACTTCTACCACCACAGATTGCAACTATCTGTAACAACAGATGCATCTTTTCAGCTTATTTTGTACAATAATGAGTTTAGTGTATGATTGCATTAGATAGAAAAAAAAAGTTTCTGTTTCTGCATATCACTTAGGGATTTTTTTTTAATTCATTTATCCATGTTCAAATAAGAACTTCAGTAAATTTTTAATCTTATGCTACAAATATATCTTAGCTACAGTGTTTTCTATTACTAACAAAAAAAAAAAAAAGTCTAATAGATAAACTTTCTTGTAATAAATTCATAGGCTTCAGTTAATTCTTGACACAATTCAGTTGACCTTGACATGAGTTGCACTGAAGATGAACTTCACTGGATGTTTATAATACAAACATAGTCTTGAAAAATTAAGGTGATAATGCAAACATTCTTGGGAGGTTGATTTGGTACAGATCATAATATTTGATTAGGTTTTATTTCAAATGTTAATTTACTAGGTTGTCATCTTTGCAATCTAGACCTGTTTCAAGGTTCAATAATTTTGTTTCATTGTGTAGTGATGCAGCAATCAGAAGATAAATAAATGCAGATCAAGGTAGGAATGAAGAATCATATATGTGCTGCAAGAGATTAGACAAGGTACCTACAAGGAGAGAAAAACAAGAATGAAAGAATAAAGACAGACAAGAACAAAAAATGTTATAAAAGAAAACATAGTAAAAAGGCATAAAGAGCTATTTTGTCCATCTCATTCATACCAACAGATGATTTTCCTTTGCTTTATAACTTCAAAGGCTTTAATGCATCTTTTTCCACTGTTATTTTTATTTTTACAGCTCAATTACTCCCATTATTTCTTATGGGACATCTTTACTTACTTCATTAAAACACATACAGCTGAGGCATGTTTTCTTGATATCTGGCCAGTTCTTTTTTTTGTTTGTTTGTTTCTTTGTTTGTTTGCTTGCTTGCTTTTCATTTTTTGTTCTTGTATCTCATAGTTTTTCAAGGTAAAAATAACAACAGGATAGGACTCATCTAACAAAATTTCAAATTTTTAATTTTAGAACTGAATATTCACCTGGCTTATTTGGAAATTAGGGACACTCAAACCTTTATCTCGTCCTAAAATAAGTATCAGAAGGCTTAGATGTAATCATTCTAGTGGTACATATTTCCAATCGTGACTTCATAGGATGAGATTTGGTTTATTGTTCAGAGGCATTTGAGATACTATCAGAGCCTAGCTGCCTTCCAGCTACCAAGAAATACTAGTTTCCCAGAGGTCCTAGTCATATTGGCCAACCATGTGCTAATATCTCTAAATAAATAAATACATACATACATACATACATAAATGCAAGAATACAGAATGCCACTCGACATTTCAAACAAATGACCAAGTACAATAATTAAAAAAGAAGAGTTTCATTTACATACTGCTTGGAAGATACGATGATGTATTTTTCTTTCTATAATTATAGTTGGCTCAGCTCTTAAAAAAAAGTGATGATAATATCTCAAAATCACAGAATTGTAGGGGTTGGAAGGGACCTCCAGAGATCATCAAGTCCAATCCCCCTACCAAAGTAGGCACCCTAGACAAGGTTGCACAGGTAGGCGTACAGGTCCTTGAATGTCTCCAGAGATGGAGACTCCACAACCTTTATGTGCAGCCTGTGCCAGTGCTCCATTATCCTCACCATGAAGAAGTTCCCATGCTCATTTGTGTGGAACTTCCTATGTATCAGTTTGTGAGATTTTGTCCTATCACCACACACTGCTGAGAAGAGTTCAGTCTCGCCCCTTTGCTTCCTGCTCCTTAGATATTTATAGGCATGAGTCAGATACCCCCCTCTGAGTCTTCTTTTCTCAAGGTTGAACAGACTCAGGTCTCTCAGCCTTTCCTCATAAGAGAGGTGTTCCAAGCCCTTCATCATCTTTTTGCCCTCCACTGGACTCTTTCGAGGAGATCCCAGTCATTTTCGTAATGGGGAGCCCAGAACTGGACACAATACTTCAGGTGAGGCTTCACCAGGGCAGAGTAGAGGGGGAGGATCACCTCTCTTGACCTGCTGGCCATGCTCTTCTTAATGCACCCCAGGATCTCGTTGGCCTTTTTGGCCACTAGGGCACACTGCTGGCTCATAGCCAACCTGCCATCCACCAGGACATCCAGGTCCTCTCCTCAGAGCTCCTCTCCAGCAGCTCATCTTCGAACCTGTACAAGTGTATGTGGTTATTTCTCCCTAGGTACAAGACTTTATGTTTGCTCTTGTTAAACCTCATCTGGTTCCTTTCTGCTCAACTCTCCAGCTTGTCCAGGTCTCACTTGAATGGCAGCACAGCCTTCCATTACATCAGCCATTCCTCCCAGCTTCTTATTGTCAGCAAACTTGGACTCTGTCCTCTCATCAAGGTCATTGATGAAGATATTGAACAGGACTGGACTCAGGACTGACCCTTGAGGAACACTACTGAGTACAGGCCTCCAACTGGAATCTGCACCATTAATCACAACCCTCTGAGCTCTGCCAGCCAGATGGTTCTCAACCCACTAGTAATGCTGGCTATCCTCCAGTCTTCAGACACCTCTCCTATTCTCCAAGACCTCTCAAAGATGATAGAAAGCAGTTCAGCAATCACCTCTACCAACTCCCTCAGCACATGTGGATGCATCCCATAGGAGCCCATGGTTTTACTCACACTGATGTTGCATAGATGCTCTTGGATCATCTCCTGCCTCACCAAAGGGGAGCTTCCCATTCCCCAGGCCTTCTCACTTATCCTCACTGTCCAGCAGTCCTGAGGGGGAGTTCCCACAGTGAAGACAGAAACAAATCATCATCTCTGCCTTCTCTGCATCCCCCATTATGAGAACACCTGCCTTTTCCCTATACCTCCTTATACTGTTGACATGCATAAAAAAGCCTTTCTTATTATCCTTTATCTCCTTAGCCAGGTCCAATTCCAGGTTGGCTTTGGCCTTCCTTGTCACATCCCTGCAGGCCATGACAACATTCCTGTATTCTTCCTAAGTGGTCAGACCTTTTTTCCACTTTTTATGGACCTTTCTCTTCCCTTTGAGTTTATACATTAGCTCCTTGCTCATCCACACAGGTCTCCCACCATCCTTGCCTGATTTCTTACTTACAGGAAGGCACTGATACTCAGCTGGGAGGAAGCACTGTTTAAATGCTGGCCAGATTTCACAGGACCCCTTGCTTTCTAACACCTTAGCCCATGGGATATCTCCAAGAAGGTCCCAGAAGAAATCAAAGTCAGCTCTCAGAAAGTCCAACAATCCTATTTTTTGTTTGCTTCTTCCACTCAATATCTTTAACTCTTGAATATGATGAAAATTCAGGTACCTGAACATATCATTCAACGTCCTTTAAGATTTCTTGGTTTCTCCTGTGTGCCACTTCAGAAAGGACTTCTCTTCACATATTCCAGACTGCTATGGATGTCCCAGGTACTCAAAAGCAACAAAAAATCACCAGAAACTAATGGTTAGGGACTTTAATCACTATCAAATTCTGTTTACTAGGCAGAAATAATCTCATTAATGGTGCTTAATTAAATGTCTGATGTTAGATGGGCTGAAATTGAACCAAGGACAGAAGAAAATCTCAGGTCTGTTGGAAATGGAAGGAGTGAGGGAAGGGGTGGTTAAAATCTGGCTTTGTAATAGAAGATTAAAGTGCCATGATATGGATTCAAAAGCTTTTCCAAATAAATAGTCACATAGTTGTCTAAGCTCATCCTAGATTATGTTCACTTAAACAGAAAAGCTTGTGAAATGCACTGCATCTAAGAGCTAACTTTAACTTTTTCTAAGAAATTTTAAATTTACAGAATTACTATTTTACTTCATTTCCTTAATATACATCTTGCTAAGATCTGACTTTTTTACTCTCAGCATACATTGTTACACTCCTTTCTATCCATCCACTCCTTTCAGCTCCCTCCCCACTTCGTGGTTTCAAGGGCAATACTGACTCAGCAAATGATTAAGACTTAAAGTATTTAAAATAAACAACAATAAAGAATTGCCACAAGAGTCTAACATAATTCCTAAAACATCACAAAGAAAAATTGACAGTAGAGATCCTAGCAATGCATAAATCTTGGCACCAGCAGAGATTTGAGTTCGTCTCATCCATTTTTTGGTTCTTGGAGCCAAATAGCTCATGCTTTTGAGATCAATAGAGAGCTCAAGCTCCTTTCAAGCATTGCGGGCTCCAGCATTCTCAACTTTTCAATAGTGTGTATTTTTCACTGACCCAGCAATGCATTTTAAAAATTGATGCAAGTGTAAGGCATAAGTAGATGTTGGCAAGGAGAAGGAAAGATGGCTAAGTCATTTAAGGATTGAAAAAATCAAACAAATGCAGCTGCACCTGCTCTAGTAGCAAGCCATAAAATCCCAGTACTTTATTCCTGTGACAAAATAGTAATGAGGGAAGAAAATGTCACTGGATTAAGCTGCTACCAGAGATGTCATGAGTGGGGGAAAGAGACTGCAAGGGTGGTTAACCCATATCCCCATTACACTATTAAGTGGTTTTGCTAAAATGACATTTCTTATTATAGACTGTATAGATTGTTTTATTCATTTCTAAATGTTCGAACAGCACCACTAGAAATTACATTTCCAACATCAAATTTTCAAGCAGAATTTCTTACTGTTCTTCCTTTGAAAAAAATAGCTCTGTGCTTATGTATGTGTGTGCATCCATCCACACATATATATGTGCATGTCTGACAGAGAACAAATATAGACTGATTTTTTTTCTCTCTATTTCTGAATGTTTTCATCATTTGCATACATATGGGACACACAAACACCATATAAAATTTTGTTAAACAAGGCAATGAGAAGGAATAGCACATAGAATGAAGTATGATGTGGTGGATAGTCTTTATTCAATGAAAAATGAATTTAGGTCCAACTACCAGATGGCAGAGCTGAACACAGAAAATCCATATGTGTGATGGCAGCTAGGGACATCCATTGACATACATGCCTTTCCAGCCAAATGCCTCAGCAGATGCAGAGTTTTACACTTTAACATTACAATATGGCTCTAAAACCCAAGAGGAGAGATATACAGAGGAATCAAAGGCAATTTAAAGGGACACTGATGAATTCTGCTCTCTTCCTATTACACATGGAGGTCAGAAGAAGTGAAAGAAAGTGATATTCCTTTTTCTCTAGTGCTGTCACCCTTACTTGATGATTTCATTTCCTCATACAGTAAGAATGACAGTAAGGGAAGAGAGATGGAGAATGATGAGGTGTATGTGAGAATTCTGCGTATGTTTCATCTTCCTAACATATTTACATATACTCAAGTCAATTCTCACTTAATTAAAGTAGACAGTTAGGAATCAAAGACTCAATATCTACTAATAGGATGTATACTTAAGTTGCATAAGAATCTTCCTGAATTTTCTAATCTAGCTTCTATATATGTTATTTTATTATTATATACTATTTATCTTACAATTTTTCTGTTGTTTCATGGAAAAGAAAAAAGGCAACCTTGTCTACTTAACCAAGAATTTGAAAAGTCCTAATAATGTATTCCTAAATAACATTGCTCTGTGGAGCAGAATTCTGTTGAAGTCAATAAGAAGTTCTTTTAATAAATTATAGTATCTCAGTAGTTTCAACTGACATTTTTGAGCATACTTTCAGATGTGATCTGCACCAAAACTCTTATATAATTTGTTATCACTACAAGAGATGGGACTAGTAAATTAGATAATCTTTCTTTACAGTCATTTTTATTTTTAAGCATATCAAAATGTTAGTATTCTCTTATCTACTCTGTTATTTTCCTTTCATCTTTTTGTTAGTGCTAGTCAACATACTGACCCCACCTGAAGGCTCCTTTGAAATTTCTGGTCCAATTAAAATAGTAAGCATTTTTTCTTCATTAGAAAAACAGTATGGTGGCAACAGGTATTTTTGTTCATACTTTACTGTTTTTTGGGAATGAAAATAGCAAAATAATTCAAACAAGTTGGAGATTTATGAGGACTGTTGGACGTGTACTGAGAAGTGAAGAGAGCAACTTACAGACTGAAATATTTACATATGACCGGCAGAAACGGTTATCATTGTTTCCTTCAATACCTTCACTCAAGATATGCAGAATAAAATACATTTCAGAAGTACATAAAATACTGCTTTTTTTTTCTCTTTGTTGAACAAAGAGGAGTCAAAATGTCTAGGATGGCTGAATGGCTAGGTGAGAGAACTTCAACTGAGTATCATTTGCATCAGCTCTTTAAGCTATGCAATAAATACATCCAAATTTTAAACATTTTTCTATGTAGTTTGAAGCGAAATTCCTAAAATTAATTAATTAATTAATGCTGATGCTCTTGTGCTTACACACTCTCTTAACTACTAAACTGAGGTTTTTAGATCTGGAAACTTATGGGAATGACTCAAAATACTCAGAATGCTATATATTAGTGGCATCCCTAACACATGCCCATTCTTCACCTGAAAGAGTTGTTCTAGCTGACTAAAATATTTAATCTATATCAAGTATTATTTTTTAATGACATTACTATTTTTAGAAGCGTTTAGATGGAATTGAATAAAGGGATAGTCACAGTCTCATTTTCAGGGTTATGATCAGTGGCACATAGTCCAGTTGGAGGCATTGTTCCTCAGGGGTCAGTGTGGGGTCTGGTCCTATTCAGCATCTTTATCAATAACCTTGATGAGGGAATAGAGTCCACCCTCAGCAAGTTTGCTGATGGTGCAAAGCTGGGAGGAATGGCTGACACAGTGGAAGGTTGTGCTGCCATTCAGTGAGACCTTGATGGGCTGGAGAGTTGAGCAGAAAGGAATCAGATGAGGTTTAACAAGAGCAAGTGTAGAGTCTTGCACCTAGGGAGGAATAACTGCATGAACTGGTACAGGTTGAGGGTTGAGCTACTGGAGAGGAGCTCTGAGGAGAGGAACTGGATGTTCTGGTGGATGATAGGTTTGTCAAGAGCCAGCAGTGGTATTCTGCGGTGCATTAAGAGGAGGTAATCTTCCTCCTCTACTCTGCCTTGGTGAATCCTCACCTGGATTATTGTGTCCAGTTCTAGGCTCCCAGTACAAAAAAAGATGGGGATCTCATTGAACAAATACAGCGGAGGGCTACAAAGATGATGAAGGGCTTGGAACACCTCTCATGAGGAAAGGCTGAGAGGAAAGGCACCTGGATCTGTTCAGCTTTGAGAAAAGAAGACACAGAGGTGGGGTATCTGATCGATGCCTATAAATATCTTAGGAGCAGGAGGCAAAGGGACTCATCCCTGATGGGGGATGAACTCTTCTCTGCAGTGTTTAGCAATAAGACAATGATGACAACAAACTGATGCATAGGAAATTCTACACAAAAGTGCATAGGAACTTCTTCACAATGCAGGTGATGGAGCACTGGCACAGGCTGCCCAGAGAGGTGGTGGAGTCTCCTCTGGAGATGTTCGAGACCCTCCTGGACACCTACCTATGCAACCTTGTCTAGGGAGAGTGCTTTGGCAGGGAGATTGAACTCAATGATCTCTAGAGGTCCCTTCCAACTTCTATGATTCTGTGGCTCTGTGATTATTGTGAAGAACAACCTATTCAGTGAAATGGTGAGATATGTGGGTGTGGCACTTTTACAAACGTGATTTAATGATGGGATTCATACACAAGTTTGACAGTGGGACGTTATGATCGTGAGGGTCTTTCCAGACAAAGACAATTCTTTGAGGAGCCTTTTCAACAAAATGAAGATTGAACATTTTCTGATTAAAATACCTAATATCCTGCAGATGCCCTCTGTCTCCCATTTATTATTGAAGTAAATACCACTCGTATTGTTACCCAAGTAAGTTCTCAAGTAACTTTTCAAGGAAGTACATATTTGTTAGTTTAACTTTAAATCCTATTGTTTTCATGACCCCTAAGATTGGCAATGTCATAAATTACAATTTCAATATTATTATTTTCCATTATTCACAACTTAGGAGATAAAATGCAATAAGTACAGTTTTAAAATTGGGAAAAAAATAAAATATTGCAAACTAGCTACAAAAGATAAACTAGCAAAAATATTCATCTTTCAATGACAGAGAATTTTCAATTTCTTGAACTGGAGTCATTTTCTACAGCTATTTCTTTAGGAAATTCAGTTACATCTGGTTTCTCACTAAGTCACTAGATGTAATCTAGAGTAAAATTAGAGAAACATTTGAATTATTGATAGACTACCTCCAGACAGTAAAGGATGTAAGTAAAGGAATGAAATACTATCAGTTTACCTAAGAAAGAGAAAAGCAAAGCTATCATGTGGGAAAGTGTTCTGTGGTTATTATGAGGTCAGTTAAATAATAAGAATGGAGGAAAAAGAGTTTCTTAGAAATAGTTTAAGTCTAAGTGAGACAACACAGTAGAGTTATTACATCATGAAAACTAAATTACTTCAATTTCAAGACATTTATAGGAGATACAGAGTTTGTCCTGTTAAGCTCAGAAGAGCTAAGCAGGCTGCAAGTCACAGAATAAATGGGGCCTATAAATATATCTCCCAATACAGTAAAGCCTGTATATAAAACAGTTCATTCTTAATACTGTATAAAATAGTGTAGCTTTTTGTTGTGTTCACTGAGTGGTAGAATAATATAGAATTGTTGGCTAAACAAAGTGTTTTTTGTGTTAAGGTTCTCAACAGATTTGATCATTGGAATATACTTGAGATGTTAAATCAGATTTTTCTTCTTTCCCTGTCTATATAAAAGAATGAATTTGCCACAAAAGTGAGAAGATATGTTTTTTTACTTTTCTTCATGTACACCAAAACAGACCAATCAGATTTTACATCTGACCCTAAATATATACCTTAGTAAGACAGAATACATTGTTTCACCAATGGGTGTTGGGCTAGAAAAAATTACCCTTATATTTATTTTACTAAACAAATAATTCACATTTAGGAACTGAAATAAAGAATTCTTGCAAATAGATCATTTTCCTTCAGGCTGTTGCAAAGCCTGTTTCATTTCTTCAAAATAACAACCTTACTGCCACAATCAGTAAACCATTAATCCAGGGCGCAAAAAAAGCACTGCTATGAATTTAATGAAAATCCTGTTTGTACTGAAGAATCAGTTTTGAAGAGAATGTATGACTGCAATCCAAACAAGAACACGCACCCTCTAACCATCACCATGCTGTCTATGATCACTTCGTCAATACCACTGCAGCAAAAGTCTCACTGATACTATCTCCCAGATTATTTCAAACACACTTCACCAAGTGACCTGAGGGCATCATAAGATCAGAGACTTGTGTCAGAGCAGAAAAATCTCTAGAAAACAAAACAATTCATATTATTCAACAAAGAAGCCCACTTTCTTCATCTGAAAACTATATTATCTCCATGATAATTTAGATAAGAATTCTTATTTTCTTTATGATCTTTGTGATTCACTCCAATATTGCCCTATAGCTACTTCTTTATTGGAAGAAAAGGTAGAAGAAAGGAAAAAGTGAATAGAAAGGGTGAAGAGAATAAGAGGTTTGGAAGGAATAAAGAAGATATTTTAATTTTTCCCAGATAATTCCTTTTTTGAGGACTGTTTTTGTATTTGTAAATAATGTGCATATGTGAACAATATTTTGCAAGACTCACACTGACTTTGAATTTTATGTCTCAGATCCTAAAACCTACTTAAAATGAGAGAATAATCAGTCAAACAAACAAAACAAAACAAAACAAAACAAAACAAAAAACCAAAGAAGAATGAATTGGCAAGGGAATGTCATGAGGCTGTAAAAAGAGAAGTTCAGGCTGGGTAACAGGAAAGGGATTTTATCCAGGGGGCAGCTGGGGATTCAGGTATGTTCCTAAGGGAAGTAATCATAGCACCAAGCTTGCCTGGGCTCAAGATCTATTTGAATAATGTTCTCAGACAAAAAGATTTGATTTTTGGGTGTTCCTGTTTGAAAGACCATTATGGGTCCTTTCCATTTTAAGTTGTTCAATGATTCTTTGAGTCTTTAAGGTACAGTCAGAAGATACATACCCTGAACTGCCAGGTGCAAGGATAAATCATGTTTTTTATTTTATTAAATATAAATAAATAATAGAATCATCTGATTAATATAAAATCTTTTATGTTCTGTCCAATTCTGCACTGAATGGGTGCATGACCACATGCTGATAGCTGCATGCCTCTGGAATCACTGTAAGTAATCAGCAGTGATAAAAGGGGGTTTTAATAAGGTAATAGCTGACCTGACTGTGGACCTTTAATCATGTTCTCTAACAGACACAAATTGTTAGACACTCTGAGATATTATGATTTTCCAAAATTTCTTCATTATATTGTCCAGTCTTTCTGGCTTAAGGTCTTTGTAAAAAGATGGTAAGTGACTTCTGGATAGTTACAGGGAAGCATCCCTTTGTAATTTCTGCTGGATGCCTACACTGTGTACATTAAAATTTAACCTGAGGAATATTTAGGATCTTTAGGGGTTATAGAGATTGAATATCCTTGTGTGATCATCAGGATTTGATTCAATATCAAAGGAATGACTACTTTGTTCATTCACTAAATTTATGGAAAGATTCAAAAGGATTTTTACACTATGAGGAGTCATGATTTACAGCAATAAAAATGGGTAGGATTTCAGCTCTCCTTGTCTTGACTGAATCTGCCCCTGCTTTAGTCTTTCCTTTGTTTATTTGGCATGTCTCAAGAACAAAGAAAAAAAATTTGAAAAAAAAATGTCATACTATGAGATGAAAATTCAATTACTTGAGCTCTCAATCATGCCTACAAGTAAAAGAAAGCAGATCGATAGAATTTGCTGTAATGTGGGCCATTAAGTGTTTCTCCTTCATGCTGTATCTCTGTGAAGATTTCTATTTCCCAGAGATATATGTAAGAATTAACCGTATAATATGGAGAAAAAAAACAAGTAAGAGCAAGGTCAATACGACTAAGTCTAAAAACTTTTCTTGCATGATCATATATATGGTTGATTCCTGTTGTTTTTAATTCTTTTCTTTCCTCTGCTTCCGATGAGAGCACAAGAGTAAAAGCTCCACACAGAAACTCTGGTATTAAGGCTGTACTGTATTTTTATAGTTCCCTTGACACTCTGAGCTCTCAAGGACAAAGAGGCCATCTAGTCTGAAATCCTTTTCCATGTAGACAATAGGGTTTCTCCTATAGACTCTTGTGCCAATCCTCCCCTCCAAAAAGCTGGGAAGAAACATGAAGAACTGATCTTTTAGTGTGTTAGTGTGAAACTTGTGAAAGGTACTGTAGTGTTTGCTCCTTCCTAGACTTCCTGGTGAAACTCATATACCCATTCATTGCCTTAGGTAATGTGTATTATGCAGAATTTTGAAGATACATTCCTGGTGAAATGTCTATGAAAATTGTATTTTAAAATGCACTACTTATTGCAAAGCAATGTTTGTTTTTTTGTTTTTTTTTTCTTCTTCTAATATTTGTGTGTGTATGTTTGTGTGTAGAGTACAATATTCAGTAGTGGTAACTTAATCCCATAAGCATAGACCCATTAGCCCATCCCTGTAGTCAGTTTAATTAGATTAGAAGAAAAAAGTGGCTTTTTATTATGCATGACTCAAACTTCATGCTTTCAGAATGCAAGCTAATATGTTAATGAAGTAAAGTAGGTAATTTGTAACAAGTTAACTTATCTGCACATGAAAACTGGACTCCTGGCACAATATTAATGTATCATACAAGTCATACAAGTCAAAAGAATCATATAAGTAACCTAGAGGAACACAGAACTATTGCACTCTTCAGAAAGGCATACAGTTTTGATTTTTAAATAATTAAAAAAATCACCTTAGCATCCCAGTAGTTTAATCCTATTGTTAATAATAATTAATCTTAATTAATGTGAAGTAATATTAATATCACTCAAATAGTTGATATTAATTGATGAATATTAAGTGATATTATAGAATATAGAATTAATTATAGAATATAGAATTTAATTAAGAATAATTGTACTGGTTAAAACACATACAGAAAATTCAGGTGCTTTTTTTTTTTATTTAATTCCTTTTTCTCAGAAATTTCTTCTCAAATCTGAATTAAATTTATCATCTCTCCTTCTTTGGAAAATCACATTTTTCACGATTCAGTGTGAATTGCTTCCAAAAGTAAAGGTAGAATATTTTAGAGTGAGTTCTCCATGAAAAAACATACAATTCCTTGAACATTCCTTCTTATTTCCAGTGGAACTAGTCATGATATATTTTTTAACTAGCTGAATAAATTTCATGTATCAAATTAAAATCCACATTATTGCTGTGTTACTAGTATGAAGTTTTACCATTAGAAATGAAATTTCCTATATATTTAAAAATACAAAAGTAACTTATCTGGTATGTAATCCAATAATTTGAAGCTGTTCAAATAAAGCTGCATGAATACATCATCCAAACAATTTTAAGATTTCAATGAAAAATCAATTATGTGTGGCAGTTAATTGTATTTGATCTTTTATTTCCAAGTGTAATAAACTTCTATTCTAAGTGTTCTACACAATGGTAAAACCTTATTTCTATCTCTTTCCCTCTTTGCATTTTTTTTGAATTTATTTTTTTCTGTCCCCTGCATATGGCACATAAATACACAGCAAATAAAAGTTTTTATATTAGATACAGCATTAAGGTAGGCAGGGGTGTACCATTAACTGCATAATACAAAGAAATACTTACTTAGGTGAACGGTACAAAGTTCCATTCTCTTTTCACTCAAAGGATATTTACATGACTTCTGATGGAAAAAATAATAATAATAACAAAGAGAACATCATCTTTGAACAATCCAATCAAAATTCCTTCTATTTCAAAATGCCCTAAGGCTGTCAAAAAGGACCTTAACTGGCATCTGGAATGAGCCATTATCCTGGCAATGGTTTGGTGTATCCCAGGATGGTATATATTATCATATCCCTGGGTAGTAGAAGTTATCATATGCCTTACTAAAACAACTTGCAGATTTTGGATTGTGTTCATGAGAACAGATTTTTCCAACAAATAACTTGCCAAAGGCTTGATATAAAAAGTACTTATGCCTAATGTCTGTCATTCCATCTATGCCAGTTCATTCTTCCTGGGCTGGACTGGATCCACCCTGGCACCTGGAATGGAGTAAACAAAGTCACAAGCTACTGAAGACATTGATATGACCTGTGTTATTTTTCCAGGCAGTTGCCATAGGGGTTATAACATTAGGTATTATGTCATGGTTGACCAGAGGTCTGGGATTGTCATATATTTTTATTGACCTGTACATCTCAAAAAGATTTCCAAACACCATAAAATCTGAATTTGAAATATTGAAAGAACGCAGCTGCTTATAAGACTTTAGTTGATCAATGGATATAAATGCATCCTGATCTGCAGAGCATATATTCACATTCTTAAAGCACGTAGTCACATAGATAACTTGGATGTAAATACCTGTTTGACATTTCATAACAGACCAGAATAATGAATTGGAGACCAAAGCAGTTCTGCCAAGATGGAGAGAAATTTTATGTTTGAAGGAGAAGGATGGAGGTGGGAGGAACAGAGAAAGAAATTGATAGTAAGATAGACAGATCTATTTCAGAGATGTTCAAATTATTTTTATGGTCCATGGGAAACTTTAATTTTTTTTTATGTCCTTCAGAGTGGGACACCTTTATGTTCATTGAAAGAGACAATCTGTCTGATTTTTTCATTCTAGTTATAAATGTACTTCTTCTCCATAGAGACCTGAAGGTTTTAGCCTTTTGCTGCAAAGTTTAGGTAATGCAAATATAGAAAATAAAGGAGAGAATGCAAACAACAAGAACAAAACAAACAAACTCAACAGAAACAACAAAAACATCAACATCAGAACATGTCAGACTAGATTAAGATGCTTATTGTACAAGATGATTCAGAGAAAGAGCATCACGGTTATCTTTCAAATGAGAAGCATTCCATTTAGCTTTGATTTTGCTTCCATTGCTTTTTCTGATCCTTTAATAAAGAATGAATAAAAAAAATAAAAGATAAATCTTACTTCCACCATTTTAAAGTAGGATATAGTATAGAATAAGAACCAAACTCTATCAGCCTCAGAACTGAACAATGATTGTGTACATAGGGAAATATAAATAAAATGGACTAAAATCACATCATCTATCTGTTTTCAACACAGGCAGGATTTTGCCAGTAATACGTAATAAAACCACAGATTACACCATTATTCTAGCAGAAATCCCATGTATGTTTGTTGATTCCTTAGAGATTGGTATTCATAATCTCTTGCCTTTGTTTCAATAAGGTTAGAGGTTTAGCTCAATATTTTTTCAACTACAGAAAAAACCTTTATAAGCAGAATTTGATTGCCTATAAAAGACAACATGTTTTCTACTTACATTGTTTCCCTTTCTTTCTTCTCTACATTTTCAAGAAAAACAACAAAACTGTGATGTAAATTTGAGGCTTACTTTGTTTTTCCAAATTTTTTTCCATTCTTTTAACATATAGTCTATTAAGTCAAGCATGGATGATACAGCTTCTATTTCTTTATTTCCCCCAGTTGTTTGGATTTCTGATCAAAAAGTTTCTTTACATTATACTGGTAGTATTTTCGAGGAAGTACAAATATTCTTCAGTAAGTAAAGTAACCTTTTTATTTCCACGGAAACAACGACAGATATGAAGAGCACAATAACACTAGCTGATAGATAAAATTATCAGCACAAAGCCCTGTTTTTTCAGCATAGACACCACAACTAGCCATACATGTTCGCCAGCAATGAACTAGAGCATTCTGCACTCATAAAAATCTGTACCAGTGCAAGTGACCCACAGTTTTACAGCTGCTATGAAGGTATTATGGACAGGAAAACTTTTCCCATGCAGTCAGTTTTTAATTGTCTCTAACAGATGGAAGTGAGAATGGAAAAAATTGATATTATGCTGTGGATATGGTAGGACAGTTCAGTCAAGAAGGTCAGTAGTCTTCATACAGATGTAGAGTCTTGGTCTATCATGCTGCTAGGGAAGGTTGTCTTCTTCTCTGACTTGACTCTAGAAGTTTGAGCCTTCAGCTTAGTCAGTGCCATGATGTATCCCAAAACACATATCTCTTTACCCATGGAAGAGTGTGTCTTGAACTTTATCTTCAATGAGGAATTCACCTATCTTCACTGCATGGCCTACTCTTTTCACTTGGGAATGAAACCACATCTCATCACCAGTAATGATGCAATCCAGTAAATGATTACCCTCAGTTTTGTACTGGTTCAATAAGTCCTGAAAAACCTGTATATAATATTCTCTCTGCTCCAGTGGGAGCATGTTTGACCCATCTGGATCAAAGTTTGTAGTATTCCAATGTTGCCATCATTGTTTCAAACATATTGAAAGTGATATTCAGCTCCATACACAGTTTTTTGGTAGTAATCTCATGATTTGTATGGGTGAACTGATCAAGATGCTCTTAATTTCATGGTATGACATCTATGCATTGTAATCCAAATTGTGGTTTATCTTTCACATCTCTGTCACCATACCTGAAACACAACACCCACCACCTCACTGTGCTCACATACACCATTTGGTCTCTGTGAACACTCCACAAGAGCTGATGAATGTCAATGGCTACAATTCTTTCCTGCTTGGAGGAATTCAGTTTTACATCTTTGCTTCATACACACTTCCATGTCAGACACCATTTTGTCAGACTGTTCCTCCCCTGCCATCTGTCAGCAACAAAATGTAATGGAATATTTGTAGGAAGGTTCAATTTCCACTGCCATATGGTAACATCTACCTCTCTTGTTGTGGCTCAACATAATAAAATAGGAGGCATTACTTTTGCAGCAGCACTATATTTATGTTGTTTTATTTTATTTTGAAACACTGAACTTCTAGTCTGTCTGTAATCTATTAGGATATACTTGAGATAGTTTAAGGAAGGATCTTGCAAATTGTTCCTTCCAATGTCTTCACATGTATTCTCATATTTCTGCTGAGCTAATGATAATCTGTTTGAGAGTATATTATTTGTGTTCCTGAGGTAAAATTTGTACTGATATCATTGAAATCTGGAGCTCTTTCCATGTGTCCTGCTTTTGTAGTTGATTAAAACTCCTAAGCACCAGATTCTAGCTGAGCATTATCAAAGTTAGTAGTCTTCTAAATCTTTTAAATCTACTGGATCAAAATTCTTAGTACATATGAGCGCTGAAGTTATTGAGACAAAAATTTTCAAAAAGAAACCTCACCTTGGGTGGATTGCTTCAATACAGAATGATGAGTTCTTAGTGTTTCGTCACCACAGACCTCTGAAATCTTACCTGCTCTGCAGGGTGTTACATTTTTACTGATCAAAACAGCATTGTGTTACTGTTCTTGCTTGGCAAAAGAAAACTTCATGCAGAGCAACAAGAACTACAGTGACTCCAAACCATAACAGAGAAAGAAATTGTTCTGCAAGGAGTAGTTTAATTGTAACTTTTCATTAAACTAGCTTCTCAAGTTACATGTATTTTTCAGGCCTTCATTATTTAGACACAAAATCTTTCGTTTATTGTGGTGTCTGTTTGTTTTGGAGAGGAGTGTCTGCTTTCTATTTGCTTGCTTGATTTCTTTTTGTTTTGTTTTGTTTTTTAATTGAGAGGCTCTTTATTTTTTTTTTAATTCCTGACTCACTTGTTTACTTATATTTCTATCAATTCTTCATGTATTTTCATAAAGCAACAATTTCCATGTAAAAAAATGAAGTTATTTTTTTGAATACTAAGATGCTATTCCCTTTTCCCTCTGCCATTTGATACTGAAAATTTTCAATTAAAATTTAATGTGGCAGTAGTTCCCTGGTGAAAGGGACTCCAAAAATGGGATTTATTTCATGTAAAGCCATCTGAATGTTTTATAGGGCGTCTAGATGACTAATCTTCATTAAACACAAATTAACTTTTAGGAGGCTATTGCTAAATGAGACTATGATATATTATGTTCTTATTAGAAGCTTTTAAAATATCTCTGCAATATTATTGAACTGATCAAGATTTTGACTCCATATCCAAATGCAAGATACAAAGAAGATATATCATATTGCTTATTTATTTACAGCCATCTACTTTAAAACACATGACATTTTTTTCTAAATGATACAAGCTTTCATTCATTTGGGTTTTTGGTTGTGGTGATTTTTATTCTTGTTTGGTTTTGGTTTAAAATGAGAGAGAGAGAGAGCTCTAATTAGGAAGCTTGATAAAAATTCTGATCCATAACAGACCAAATAATCTTTTTCTTCAACAATAATTCCTGGTACTAGGTGAATCCACTGGGAACAGGTGTATATAATATATAAGGTTGATAAATAAAAGCATTTCCTGTTTTGAAAAGCTTCAGCAGGGAGCTGTTCCTTTTTCCCTTTTCACTTTATTTTAACAGATTTCACAATCCACTGAAAATTTCTACATCTGAAGAAAAACAAACAAACAAACAAACAAACAAAAAACACAAAAATCTGTGCTTCTGACAAATTTTTCATGAGTACAAACTGGTGCAGAGGAAAATTCCTCAATTATGATTTATACAGTTTTATTGAATAGTTTTGTGGGTTTTTTGGTTTGTTTGTTTTCCTTTTCTATAAACAAACCAAAAAGGCGTTTGCATGAGATTACCTGCAAAGAAATCTGAGGATTTTAGCAGTGGAAATCAAGTCATGTGAACTAAGAAAATAACTCTGTTAGGTGAAGCAAAAAGAAACACTTGCTGTCAAACTAGAATGATTGTTACACACTTCGTAGAAAGTCATCTAAAATGTCTTTGAAGAACTAGTACTTTGAGATAAATGACAGCCAGGACAATACTTCTTAAAGTCCGTGCTTTAAGTCCTCAAATGGAAGCATGCCTGTCATTTACCTACTGATGTTTTCAAAAGCAGGACAAAGAAATATTATCAATTAAGAGGAAGGATAATGAGTAGCTGGGTGTGTTACTATTTACAAAATTTTTGGTTGTACTTATTTTTCACTAGTGACATAGAAGCATAGAATCACAGAATCATAGAATCACAAGATTGGAAAGGATCTACTAGATCATCTAGTTCAACCATCCACCCATTCCCATTGCTACCACAAGCTGCTAAATCATATTTCATTGCTCCTCATCCAGATGCCTCTTGAACACTGCCAGGGATGGTGACTCCACCACCTCCTTGAGAAGGTCATTCCAGTGCCTGAACACTCTTTCAGAGAAAAAGTTTTTCTCTTATATCCAATCTAAACCTCCTCTGGTACTACTTGTGTCCAGTTCCTTGGGTCCTACTTGTTGTCTGGGAGAAGAGGTTAAACCCCTCCTCATCACAGCCTCCCATCAGGAAGTTGTAGAGTGCAATGAGGTCTCCCCTTGAGCCTCCTTCCAGACTAAACAATCCCAGCTCCGTCAGCCACTCCTCATAAGACTTGTGCTCCAGACCCCTCACCAGTTTTGTTGACCTTCCCTGGACACATTTCAAGGCCTCGATGTCTTTCCTGTACTGAGGGGCCCAAAACTGAACACAATACTTGAGGTGTGGCCTCACCAGTGCTGAGTATAGGAGGATGATAATCTCCCTGCTCCTGCTGGCCACACTATTTCTGATGCAGGACAGGATGCCATTGGCCCTCTTGGCCACCTGGGCACACTGTCAGCTCATGTTCAGCCAAGCATTAAGTAACACCTTCAGGTCCTTTTCCTCTTCTCAGCCATCCAGCCACTTATCCCAAGCCTATAACACTACATGGGGCTATTGTGGACTGGCACTTGGTCTTGTTGAACCCCATCTCATTTACCTCAGCCCAGTGATCCAGCTAGTCTAGATCCCTCTGGAGGGCCTCCCTACTCTCAGGCAGATTGACACCACCAGCCAACTTTGTTTCATCTGCAAACTTATTGAGGGTGCACTCAGTGCCCTCATCCAGGTCATCAATAAAGATATTAAACAATATGGGCCCCATTACCAACCCCTGGGGGACAGCACTTGTAAGAGGTTACTACCATGACTTAACTCCATTAAACACTACCTACTGGGCACAGCCCTCTAGCCAGTTCCTTACCCAAAGATGGATATACCTGTCCAGGCCACAGGCAGCCAGTTTCCCCAGGAGAATACGGTGATAGACTACGTGACAGTGTCAAAGTCTTTGCTGAAGTCTAGGTAGACTACATCAACAGACTTTCCCTCGTCTACCAGACTGGTTACCCAGTTGTAGAAGTTTAGTCAAGTACAATCTGCTTTTCATGAGCCTGTGCTGGCTTGGCCTGATTTCCCATTTGCTAGCCTCCAGCTTACACAACAGGAAGTTAGTTGTTGAAACCTCCTTTCTCACGATCCAATATCCTCTTGTTCATCCCTGTTCACAGGGGAATAACCTTCATTCAGGCTAATGGAACTGGAAATGTTCAAGGCTGTATCTCTGTTCTGAATTCTTTCTGTGATAAAATTGTCTGCTTGGTTCTTTGCCACTCATTGACACTCTGCTGCTGTGGATATAATTTTCATAGTGTGAAGTCTTACAGAAGATATAAAGATATTTTTGGGTTTCAGTGATATCAAGAATTTCCAAACTTTCAGATGAAGTAAAATAAAAATGAAATGAATATCACTATATTTCTATTTGCCATTGTTCTGTAATCTCTGCTACTAATTCATGTTCACCTGCATCAGAACCACACAATGAACCACGTGTTGTGAGTTTTCCTCCTGGCAAAAGTAACAAAGGGTGATTTTATATTAGAACACTCAATTATATCCAGCTATACATCTCACCTCCAAAACTGGAAATTAATTCATTGATAAATAAATAACAAACAAATAGATAAATGTTGATGTGTGGTATCGTGGGGCTTTGACAGATAACTGAGATGCCTTTTATTTTGCAACCTAGTGCTCCTGCTTTCAATTAAAAATATGAAGCTTACTCAAACTGAGGAGATCATATTTCAGCCAGGTTGCTCTACTTGAAGTCAGTTTCTAAGCTCAGTCTCAGTTGCCTTAAAGCCTCAGGGCACCTTTCTTTGAGGATCATTGGTTGATTTACACAAAACTGCTTATTGCTATAAATCAAAAAGGCAAAATATTTACCTTGGGCTGTTGTTTACAGGATCAGTCAGCTTTATTTGGACTGAAATTATCTCAAAAAAGTGAAAAGTGAGTTCTTGCAAACTCTGATTTTGTACCTGTGAGTAAGGAGTTCAGAAGCATATCACACTCCTCTTATATGTTTATATGAAAAAGTCCTCCTCCACCTTTTTTAACATTTAGAGAACAATTGAAAAACTAAGTTCATTATGTAAGCTTTATGAAAGCTTTTAAAATAATATGCAGAAAACTGATTTTCCTGTAATTTGGACAATGTTTTATTTACACTATATAAATATTCCCCTGAAATACAGAGAAGCAGAAATGAAGAGCAATTTGCCAGTGTATAAGAGCTGAAAATGTAATCAACCATTAACAACAATGAATCCATCCATGAAGAAAAGTGATGGGGTGGTAGATATTTAGGGTAGGATTCATCTCGTTTAATTCTATCTGTCTAAAAGTTTGGCAACAAATTTCAGCTGTTACTCCAGGATCTCTTCAGACAAAGGAGATAAACAGGCATTGTAAAAGGCTGACTGATCACCCCCTCACCCCAGTATCAATCTTTTTCTTGATGAATTTGCTGCTCATGAGTTTTGTTGTTCATTTAGAAGTTATATTCTTGGCTGCCTTGATGCTCATTTTTAACAGCATGTCTCACATTCAGATAGAAAAAATTAGAAAGCTGAATTCCATACTTAGAATTTCATATAATTTGTTTCAGTTTACCATTTTTTTTAACTTATTTTAATAGCATATTTTACAGGTACAGATAACATATTATCTGAAGTTCTCATTATAGCTTTTCAGTTTCTCCAGCACATTTGTATGTACTCTTAAATCAGAAACATTTCTTGATGCTACAGTATTTGAGTGCCAAAAAGATTCTGTGGTTCTGTCTAATACTATAAGCTCTGGTTTTCTGACAGTTGATCCTGGATTCCTTCTTTGCTAGGAATTTGATGGTGAAAATCTCCAGCTCTACCTGATACAACAAAGAATTTCAGAAGGGAAGAAATTATTTTATTTCATTTACTTCTGATTTTAATAACTTCAAGTGTTGGACAATCTGGTACATAATATTAGGTACTGAGGTGAAATAGAGACAACAAGAAGTTTAATATAGAATAATGGTCCCAAGCTGCTAAACGTGGCCATATGAATGCAGTTCTTATCTCATTAAATATTCAATCCCTTGCCAAAAGCTGGCACATTTGAAGCATGCCCCAATTTATTATGCACTTGATACAAATGTCTGATGATGACTATTGTCAAATAATAAACCACAGGCTAGATGTTCTAACTCGCCATACTTTTCATAGAGAGTAAAAACACACATTCATACAAAAGTGAAGAAATGATCAAAACAATTGGCAGTAATTATGTTTTTGTCTCTTAAACCTTAATAATGACAACTACTAAGGTAATGGAGGATGGAAATAAAATATAATAAATCATGGATAGAATTACATGTAAATATTGGAGACACGTTTTATTCATTATTAAATAGGAGAAAGAAAAGATATTTACCTGCTTATTACAAATCACATCCTCGCTCCATCACACTAAAAGAAGCTTTCACTGAGCACATCCAGCAGACATATCTTAATCTACTAGAGAGTAGTATAACATTTTGGGACAATGTAGCTAAAAATATTAAATGTTTATGTGTTTATTATAGCCAACGTAAAAAACTCTGGAAATGTAGGTAACATGAACAACAACTTGCATGGAATTGCAAGCTTCCAGAAAGAATGAGACAGCTCTGTTCTTTCTGGCTTTAAGCAGTCCTTCTTTCAATTCTATTCTGAAAGCCAGAGCTTTTGTTTGCATGGTCATCTGTAATATCTAATGTAATAATAATAATTAAAAAAAAGAGTCACATTAGAGCAGGTTTCAAGACATTTGTAAACTGATAGAGTTAAATTGACCACTCACAATGTACAGAAGGAGCAAGGAAAGCTTGACAGCCATTGTCAGTCAAATGAATTTATTTTGTAATTCCATGTAAAGTCCACAGCACTTCAAATTATGCACTGGCTACCTCAGAATAAAGTAATCTGATGTTATTTGTTGTTTGTCCACTAATCACACATAGACAGCATCTAATTTTCTAAGCATGTGAGTAACAGTGTGAAATATAAGAGCCATCCGCAGGACATAATCACTTGAAGGTCCAGCTCCAGGCACTTCAAGTAGGTTTCCATGACCAATGTGCACTGATATTTTCTTTTTGTTCTTTTTTATCAGCAATGTTGCATATTATGAAGAAAAAGTTAAAAAAATATCTGATGTTAGTATGGAAGAGTAACTACAGAAATCTGTTAGATTTGTCAGGTGGCTTATCAAACTGAGGGTATTTCAAATATTGTATCCTCTCCTGGTCTCTACAGCTACCTTAACTATCTTTTCAGGATTCCTGTGCTGAAAACATTTTTATTTTTTACTTTTTAGACAACTTAGACCAACATTTGCTTATTTCCTTTTTTAAATGTAGACAGCAGATATTTGCCTCTGGTGAAGGGCTAGAAAAAGTGTGAGCTGTGTAGATTTTATTTGCTTTTATTTGTGCATCTACATGTTTTTAGCTATTTGCCCATAACTTCTTCTGTCCCAAAGAGTTTGGTAAAGCCCTATATTCTCCAGGCTTCAAACATATTGCTATATTCAGGAAAGTCTGGGATTCATAGGATCATAGAATCATTCAGGTTGGAAAAGACCTCAAAGATCATCGAGTCCAATCACAACCTAACTATACTACCCTAACTCTAACAACCCACTACTTAATCATGTCCCTGAGCACTTTTCAGGAACTCCAATATGCAGCATACCTTACCAGTAGAAGAAAGCCTCAACTCCCACTCAACAGCTCATGGCAAGAAATTTACAGGAGTGAATCTAGAGAACTCTGATGAACCAGAACACTGAAAAAATTTAAGCATATTGACAGATTACATCTCAGGATTTCTATCATCCACAAGTTCTTTTCCTTATCAGAAGAGGAGAAACAACTTAGAGTCAAGAAAGAGAGTAAGAAAACAGTGAGAAATAGAGAACTGTGAAATTTAAAATACAAAAAGTCTCATCAGATTTCTGCAGCCTTGAGGAAAACCAGATGAGATTTAAGAGCTTACCTCATTCCAGGACAGAGCTAAGCTCTTAACCTCTCAGGCGAACTTTTTCCCTAGCACTCTAGAGCCCCCAAAGAAACACAGATGGACCTTTCAGTTCCCTCAGATCTGATCTGCCTTTGCCTTTGCAATATTGGTTAAGATGAATATAGGTCCTTTGCAGTGCTGCAGCAGTGATGTAGGAGCACATTTGTGAAACAGCAGATCCTGAGCTCCAGGCCTATCTGGATAGACAGCAACAATTGTAGTTGTTATTTAACTTATCTATTATGGTTGTGCCTAAATGGCTCAGCCAGCCTAGACTCTCTCAAGGTCAGCACTATATATATTAAAGCAGAAATAATAGTCCAGCGTATATACAATCTGTAACATGAAGGTAAATTGAGGTGATAAAGAAATTGTGACTTATGAGGTAGTGTTAAATTGTACGGTAATCAACTGAGTGACTCCTTGGAACTGCAAAATACACTAAGAGAGTAAAACTTGCACCCATGAAGGCTGGATAATATCTTTTTACTCAATTCATATGGAATCCATACAAATTATATAAGGTCATTGAACATCAGCATTAATGATGAAATTTCCCATAGCAGGTGCTACTCTCCAGTCATCATAGAAATGGACTGCAAACATTGTGTCGTGAGCCTGCAGTGCTTAGCACAATAGGGTGCTGCTCCACAGAGGGACAGCTGACAAAAATATTAGTGGCAATTAGTTATTCTACAGTGGCTGAAATAATTTCTTTATTCTATGTAAGATCATAATCATGTAATACTAGGAATGGTGGTGGCAGGAGATAACAGAGACATTGTTTTAGAACATGCAATTTTAAATTATGGATGAAATATCCTACTTGATTCAGCTGACATTCAGCCAAAATCCATGAGCTCACATTCTTCCATAATAACTATATTTACCACTACAAGAATTGAATTCAAATCATTCTGTATGTAACCCTAATAATAAACCTATATGACTAGAGGCTGCTTCTTCAACATTATTTCCACCTAATTTATAATCAAGATGTTCAATTAATAATTTCAGCATTTTATGCAGTGTTAAGTCAGCTGAAAAGCATGTGATTTTTTTCCACTTTTAATTTTTCACAATGCTGAGGAATGCATAATAAGCCAGCAGAAAAAGGATGCCAGGAAAGCAACAATTATTAACAGAGTAATGGGAAAAAGAAAAGGTTCAAAAAGAAAAAGCTGGGAAGTTGATTGAGTTTCACAGAAAATGTAAATACACTAAATGGTTCCAGAATAAAAGTCAGCAAAGTCTGCACTATATTTCCGCAGATATTAGAGCCTCCTTGTAAATGACAGCTTAGATGAGAACTTTCTTAGCAAAGCTGTGATGCACTTCTCACATATTCACCTGCTTTACATAGGAAAATACTGTACTGCTGAACAGTAACAGAAGAAGATGCCCTGATGCAGCTAGACCATAGCAAAATATTCTTTTCAGGGAGTAGTGTGGTTTTCAAACTGGCATGGATAAGGATTTTCATACCAAAGAGTTTCTCTACTAGTTATGACATAAAGAGTGCTATTTTCTAGTTCAACTTTCATTGACAGTCTGCAAACTCACCAGAGAATCATAGAATCATAGAATCATTTAGGTTGGAAAAGACCTCAGAGATCATTGAGTTCAACAATGACATAACCATACTACCCTACCTCTAACAACTCACTGCTAAACCATGTCCCTGAGCATCACATCCAAATGGTTTTTAAACACATCCAGGGATGGTGACTCAACCACCTCCCTGGGGAGCCTATTTCAATGCTGATCAACCCTTTCTGTCAAGAAGTGTTTCCTGATATCCAACCTAAACTTAACCTGGCACAACTTAAGGCCATTTCCCCTCATCCTGTCACTGTCACCAGTGAGAAGAGACCAACCCTGCTCTCACTGTAAACACCTTTCAGATATTGGAAGAAGGCAATAAGGTCTCCCCTCAGCCTCCTTTTCCCCACACTAAACAGACCCAGCTTAATCAGTCTCTCCTCACAGGGCATATTCTCCAAGCCCTTCACAAGCCTTGTTGCTCTTCTTTGGACCTGCTCCACCACCTCAGCATTCTTTCTGTATTGAGGTACCCAAAACTGAACACAGTACTTGAGGTGAGGCCTCACCAGTGCCGAGTACAGGGGCAGAATGACTTCCCTACTGCAGCTCACCACACCATTTCTGATCCAGGCCAGGATGCCATTGGCCTTCTTGGCCACCTGGGCACACTGCTGGCTCATATTCAGCCCACTGTCCATCAGTACACCAAGGTACCTATCCAACAGGTAGATTTCTAGCCACTCCTCCCCAAGCCTGTAAGGTTGCCCCACAAAGACAATATAGATGAGAACCATTCAGACCTATGACTTATATCATGTATGGTTTTCATTTACATAAATGTATTGACATTGTCTGACCTCGAAATGGACAAATCTATGAAATATGGTAACAGTTGGTAAACTGATTCAAATCCCTGTGTTCATTATCCATGGTACTCAGCATAATTCATGTACTTGCTAGAAAGGCCCAAGACTGAATGGGTATCAAACTAACCACAATATAATCAATATATGCTTTTCTCAGGAAGAAAGAGCACACACTATTGTGAAGTATATTACTGAAGTATTTAATATTGTTGCATGAGCCATACAACTAGAATTAGAAGACTGCTCTGGAGCTTCAATTATATCTAAACAAATATAATGAATAATAAAATGAAAACTACTAGCAAATATTTTAGTCACATATTTACAGCTGAATCAAGTTTCTGAAATTCTTCTACTCAATTGCCTTAGTACGTTTTTCAGTCTAGGACAGGAGAAAATGGGATGTAGCCTGCGAAATTTGGAAAACTAATCTCAAAATATTTCTGTGTATGTCTTAAATTACTTAATCACTGGCAGTTTGATTAGAAAATATTCTATTTGTGTACAAATTTGTAACTCAGGCTTTGCTGTTTTCCCTAGTTGAGCAGAGTTTTACTCTTCAGTATCATCATTGTAGGGTTGTTTTTTTTTATTAATATTCATTTTCTTTGTTGATTATGAAGTATCTCACTGAGCTGCATCTGTAACATCTAAATGCTTTGTTATCACAAAAAGCTCTCAGAAATTTTAAGTACTTCATTCTTGTTTTCCATAGAGTGCCAGGTTATTTACTTTGCAACAATACAGTACTGATGGATTTAGAAACACTACTCCACAAATCTCTCATATTTATTTATTTATTTTCTAATTTAGTCCCTTATTCCTTCTGTGACCTAAGTCATTGTAGGCTTCTAAAGATGCATAAGTAAAATAAAATTAAAATATTAAAATAAAAATAAATAAAATATTTATTTTAAAATAAATAAAGGGACTTAAATATTAGATTAATTAGAGTTAAATAATGAGGACACTGCTGGAAATACCCCCAGATAAAAATCTTTGTTGTTTCACAACCCACATTTTAACCCTTTGTGTTTATTTTATCACCACATTTTTATAAAATCCTAAATTGTATTTTTTTTAAGGAATTCTATTCTGCCTTGAAGATACATTTCCCCTCTTATGTCCTATTGGTTGGCTTTAAGGTCTACTAATGGCTGACTGAAAATGTTTATTTTGATAGTCACATAAATGAAGTTTGCCTTTTTCTCTGACATTTCCTAACTTCTTCATCCTACACACATCATTTTATGAGGCTGACTTTGATACAGTTGACCTCTGAAGGTTCACACTATTCTCTGCCTGACGCCTCACTTTTATTCTACTTGATTTAAGCGTTTCCTCCATCTAAACAGAATCATCAGGGCATGGAAAATATTGCCCATTTTATGTCCTGTGAACTCAGAAAGAAACACAGAAACATTTTCTACCAATTTCAATGATAGGACATATTTGGAGGTTCACAGCTACAGGTCTGCTCCACTGGCTATTCACAGCTCTTTAGACCTGACATCCTAATTGGAAAGATCTGAATTCTATATCACATTACAGTCCATCCCTCATTGTCTTTGAACCCTTTTGCCATCACACTGTTTTGATGTCTCTTTCCTGCTCTAGTTGCTGCTAATCCAATAAGTCTCCATGACTGGCATGTCAGATCCCAGTATACAAAGAGTATATTGGTTTCATCCTCAAAGTAAAGGCAGCACAGGTTTTATGATTTTTGGTACTGGTATTCCACATCATAACATCATGTAGTGCATTTAGAGTTGAAGAGTTAATGCTTCAGCTCTGTGGATCATCGATAGTTCCAGGTATACCTGTCTCAGAAGAGAAGAAGAACTCCATTCCCCAGAGGACTTTGCGATGCTTTGCGTTCTTACGTGTTTACGCTCAGAGGGAAAGATAAAAACTGTCTGCGGTCACGGGACACTCTCTTTCCTTTGGGATCGACTCAGCAGTGGGTGCTCGCTGCTGTCTTGCCTTCAGCGTTAGTGTAAGGCCTTTGGTTTATCAGACACTCTCTCTTGCTCATTTTATTTGATTTATTAGATTTAATTCCAATTATATTGTATTATATTGTGTTATTTTGCTTTCTGATATCTTATTTAGTAAATTAGCTTTCCTCCTCAAATCGTTGCTGCTGTTTTGTTCCTAGGCCCATCTCCCTTTTCCCTTTTCACTGGGGCGTGGGTCCATGGGTCCCCCGCACCAATTGTCATGGAATTGGGCCGAACCTGCCAGTAAACCATTGACAAGTGGCAAGGTTGGGATGGATGGAAAGTGTTATACTCAGTCACTTGGTTAGATAAGCTGAGAATAGAGAACAGAAGATGACAGATCAAGATGTAATTTGCATATCCTAACATTCCATAATAGGAAGGGCACAGCACTAAAGCAGGCGATCTACCTGAGACCTGAATGGTTTTATTGACTGGTACCTGGTTTCTCTTAGTTACCAAACTGCCCAGAGTCTTGAAAGACAGAGTATGATATTAACTGTCAAATATACAAGAATACTATTTACTCTACCATTGGAGGCAGTGTATAACAACTGAGATTATCATTACACATCTTCACATTTCTCACCAGGTTTCTTTGCAACATTCTCCTCCAAAGTGGAGATCCCTGTAAAGCTTTTCTATTTATTTTAAATGGTAAGTCTAATATTGGCTCTGTTTGCCTATAAGGCCAAGCAGTCTATCTAGGATTTCTTTTTTATTTTTATTTTTTCCTTTCACTGCTATCACAGATTATTTACTTCTGCTGATAGCTTCTGGCCATTCTATGATCTCATCCAGACTAGCAGCTACACTAGGAAACTAAGACACCTTGTCAGATTTTACTCATCCAAAAGGGTATAAGATTTCTGGATATTATTCTGGCTTCTGTGTCACAATGAATCTTAAAATGTTTTTGAACCTTCATGCTTCATTAATTATGTCTGGCTTCAGCAAGTACTTTGCTCCCAGAAATGAGTAGCAAGTCGTTTTCTAGAAAACAGAATATTTTCCTGTCTAGAGATTTTCTTCTCTTATATACCTGCAAATATCCATATCTTTTGTTTGTTTCTTTGCTGTTATTTGTGTTGTCACCTAAAGAATAACCAAAACAGATGGTCCACTGCAATAGAAAGCTGTGCTAGGATTAGAAAAAGTTGCAATCCTCATGGCAATCCTGAAATTCTGCTGTGGACAAAGTTTTAAATCTTCCATGGGGCTCAGTAAGTATTGATGTGAAGAAATTAGATAAGCATAAGGATAAAATAAAAAAGCATAGAAAAAAGTACTCATTCCTATTTGGGTGGTGAGACACTGGAACTCTGGAGTCTCCGGAGAGAGTGTGAATGCCCCTCCCTGAATGCACTCAAGGTCAGGCTGGATAGAACGTCAAGCAACCTGGTCTAGAGGGGGTGTCCCTGCCTGTAAAAGGGAACTGAAACTAGATGATCTTAAAAATCTCTTCCAAACCATTCTACGATATTGATTGCGTTTATTATTCTACAGTTTCCTTAGTTTTACAAGCTGCTTTTATAGAAAATGTTTTTTGGTCTCATGATCCACAGCTTCACTTCCATGGTGCTGCTTATTGTAAACACTCAAGCATTCAAGTTTCTCTTACCCTCAAGACATAGATAGTCTACAGATTTGTTAGACTCAACATCACATATTCTCCCCATTTCCTTTCATCTAGAAAAAACTACTAGAGGAGCTTTATTGCTCCCATAGGAAGGGGGCACCATATTGCCCAGAAACTTGTTCTTTCCCCATTAAACTCACTCAACAGGAGAACAATCTTCTGCAGTAAAAAGAGAATTTTAATGTAAGCAGTCTATAAATAGATTTTACAATAAAATATACCCATTTTGTTGCTTCCCATGGATTGATTTAGAAGACTGGTGCAGCTTTTCATCCTTCAAGCTTCCTAAAGCTACCGTTGATTTCTTTTTAATAAGATGCACTGAAAATGTCCTACCACCCTAGGACGTTATATTGAGACCATGAAGATCTAGGGGAGGGAAATGTATAGGGTTAATTTCAAGCTGCTGTCGTGAGTGGCATTAAACATCAAAAGTGCTTTAAATTAACTTTTCCTTCAGAAGAAATATTTAACAATTGCTGATGTGATGTATGCCTTGACATTTTGAAGGATTATTCAAAATCTTTTTGTGTTTAGGATAATGACTTTCAGAGCACTTACCACCCTGTGCCAGTCAAATGCAGCACTTTGATTCATCACTATGGAGGTATTAATAATTAAATATGTTAAGATAACGGTAAGGTTGTGTGGAATTGACAAAAAACTTGAGCTGAGATCTTGCCATTTCCCAAATTCACTTGGATGTTTCTGTTGCTATTTCAATCACATTACAAAGAAAAATTAAAAAAAAATCAAATACATATCCTTATATAAAAGCATATATATATTTGCCTGTTTTTGTGGTGCACTTGTTACATACAATATTGTGAGCTTAAGGATGGTCTTTCAGTCTAAAATCTTCTGCTTAGAGGCTTAGTTCATGTAAGCACCCAGGGAATTAGACGTGTGAATTCCCAGTTTTAGAACTGAAGGGAAAACTAGTTGCATATACACAGCTTCCTCTTTATTAGTTTCTCACTTGGTGCCTGCGCTGTCAAACGCATTCTACTGAGAGAAGCACTTTCTAACTTGAATTGTCTCATCATTGTCTCATGTAAATTGAGGTTTCTTCTTTGATAAATAAATAAACAAACAAGCAAATAAACATCTGTCTTGCCATTATTTTAGTCCCAGCAAGACTCCAAGTCCAGGGTCATTCTTTGTCATGAACAGAATCTCTGTATTCCACAGAACCTTCCAGCAACCTTTTACCTGAAAAGAGAGAAGAACCAGAGAGGGAGGAAATTAACAATGCTTGGCAGCTCACAGGGTCAATGAATTAGTTTTGAAGTAATTGAGAAGCAAACCAGACTTCTTCATTTAGATGGGGGAGTGGGGAGAAACATAATTTTTGTCTGGGAACATCAAAATCCTTTTTTTTTTTTTTTTTGCATCCGTAGTAGAGGATGAAGGAGGTAGGCCAAAGCAGCCAGTGCTGAGACACCAAACTCATTGAACACAGTCTCTTTTTCATGCTGACATGTTGTGTAGGCTCCTGAATAATAACCACCTTTTTGTTTAGAAAAGCTCAGAATCAGTATTTTTTTATTTTATTTTATTTTATTTTATTTTATTTTATTTTATTTTATTTTATTTTATTTTATTTTATTTTATTTTATTTTATTTTATTATTTTATTTTATTTTATTTTATTTTATTTTATTTTATTTTATTTTATTTTATTTTATTTTATTTTATTTTATTTTATTTTATTATTTTATTTTATTTTATTTTATTTTATTTTATTTTATTTTATTTTATTTTATTTTGTTTTATTTTATTTTGTTTTGTTTTATTTTATTTTATTTATTTTATTTTATTTTATTTTATTTTATTTTTTTATTTTTTTATATATTTTATTTTAATTTTTTTTTATTTTTTTTTATATTTTATTTTAATTTTTTTTATTTTATTTTATTTTTTTTATTTATTTTTGCTAGAGAGCTACAAGTATCCTTAAGTCAGAAGCTTTAGGAATAAAAGAATTCACTCAGGATAGAAAACAGAAACGAATATTACTTAGACCTGACACCCTTTCTGGTTTTATTTTCTAGTCTGAACATAGAGAGAAGATGATGGTGTCAAGTGAATCATTCTGAAGTCCCCATAGAGTCAAATTAAGCTCAGAGTATTTCATTTGAAGGATGGGTTAACCTCAAGTGAAGTGAAAAGGAAAAGACTACCACCAGGGTATTGCTGACAGAAATGAAACCCAGATGCATCAGAAATCTCTGAGATTCATCTGCCCCAAATAGAAAGATTAATATAATTTTATTTACAAAGAAGAAGGAAGGGGGGAAGCTGATCTTTTAAGTCACTATGAGAAAATACTTGTTATTTTTGATACTTTACAAGTAATGTACAGATGATCATGCTTCCAATTGCACTTTTGTGCGTGCAACTATGCTAGAATTATATAGATCTGTTCTGGATATTCACTTGCACTAACATCTTTAGAAACAATAGTAATAAAAATAAATAAATAAACCCATGGAGGGAAGGACTGGGAGAAGTGACTATTCAGAGTTTATAACAAATAAAATAAAAAAATAAATATTTTATCAAGTTTTTATGAATATCAAACAATTGATTCATGATGCATAGATTATTGAGATACTTGTTTGTTTACAGGATATCGTGACAAATATCAGGATAAAAGAATGGCAGAGAGTTTGACTGAATTGCTGTATGTGTTATTAGGAAATTTTCCTCTGTACAGCCCTCCAAAGATTTTATTTAACAAGTAGAAATTATCCCACATTCAGTTTTATAGACAAAGGGCTGAAAACAGTAGGAAAGGGCTGAAATCTGTAGGAACTGCATACTCATGGAGGTACTCCATTTTGCTCTGTGTCAGCTCGCATGAATACTAGCACTTTCACAAATTTGTCATAAAATCTTATGCTCAGATTCAGACCTGAACATTGCATTGTCAGTCCTTCAGCTGTGCTGAGTAAGGAACTCCAGCAGCGGGGACACAAACTTTATGAGATAATTTGTGCACTCAGATTGTCCCCCCAAGGAGAGGTAGAGCTGATCAGAAGCTCCAGATGTGGAAGTCCCCTAAGGACCTGAGAAAAGAAGGTGGTGTCACAGGTGCAAGTGTGTCCAGTTTGATGAACATTTTGAGCAGGTGAGAGCATCAGTCGATAAAGGAAGAGCAAATGACGTCATCTACCTAGACTTGTGTAAAGTGTATGATGCTGTCCCACATGACATCTTGGTCAACAAATTGAATTTGATGGATGGACCACTTTCTGGATAAGGAATTGGCTGGATGATCACACTCAGAGAATTGTGGTCAACAGCTCAATGCCCAAGTGGAGACTGAAAATGAGTGACAATCCTCAGGGGTCAGTGTTGGGACCAGTGCTATTTAACATCTCTGTAGGTGACATGGACAGAAGGATTGAGTGCACTCTCAGCAAGTTTGCAAAAGACACTGAATTGAGTGGTGCAGTTGACATGCTAAAGAGAAGGGATGCTATCTAAAGGGACGTGGATAGGCATCAGAGGTGGGCCCATGCCAACGTCATGAGGTTCAAACAGGCCAAGTGCAAGGCGAAGCTGAAGAATTTGAGAGTTTTGATTGGCGATAGATTCAGCATGAATTGGTATTGTGCACCTGTGGCCCAGAAGGCCAACAGTATCCTAAATTGCATCAAGAGAAGTGTGTTCAGCAGGTTGAGAAAGGTGATGCTGCCCCTCTACTCTACATAGAGTATTGCATCCAGTTCTGAGACCCCTAACAGAAGAAGGACATGAAGGTAATAGAGCAGGTCAGAGGAAGGCCATGAAGATCAGAGAGCTGGAGCATCTCCTCTGTGAGGACAGACTGAGGAGCTGAGGCTCTTCAGCCTAGAGAAGAGAAGACTCTGAGGAGACCTTATAATGGCATTCCAGTGTCTGAATGGAGCTTACAGGAAAGATGAAGAGGGACATTTTATAAGGGAGGTAGCGACAGGTCAAAGGGAAATGAATTTGAACTGGAAGAGAGTAGATTTAGGCTAGTTATCAGGAAGAAATTCTTTACTGTGAGGAAGATGAGACACTGAAATAGGTTGTCTAGTGAGATTGGCGAGGTTGTGAATGTCCTGTTCCCTGGAGGGGTGTCACCAGTTTGCAGGACAGGTACTGTGACAATTGAGGCAGGGGGCTCACAGGCCCACACCTCGGGGAATGTGAAGGGGGAAAGGGAAAAAGGAGAAGGGAGATGGGCCTAAGAACAAAACAGCGGCAACGGTCTGAGGAGGAAAGCTAATTTACTAAATAAGATATCAGAAAGGAAAATAACACAATATAATAAAATATAATTGGAGTTGAGGCTAATGAATCAAATAAAATGAGCAAGAAAGAGTGTCTGATAAACTGAAGGCCTTACGCTAACGCTGAAGGCGGATGGCTACAACAAACACCTACTGCCGAGCTCATGACCGCAGACAGTTTTTATCTTTCCCTCTGGGCGGAAATACATAAAAATACAAAGCATCACACAGTCCTCTGGGGAATGCAGTCCTTCTTCTCTTCTGAGACAGGTATACCCAGAACTATCGATGATCCACGGGGCTGGAGCATTAACTCCTTAACTTCCAGTACACCACATGATGTTATGATGTGGAATATCAATAATACAACAGAAATCATAAAACCATAACAAGGGGACATTCAAAGCCAGGCTGGATGGGGCTTTGAGCAACCTGGTCTGGTGGAAGGTGTTCCTGCCTGTATCAGGGAAGTTGGAACTAGGTGATCTTAAAGGTTTCTTCCAACCCAAACCATTTTATTCTGCTCTATTATTCTAATAATATCCTTTGACATTATCAGCAAAGAATCCAAAGGCTGTATGTGTCAGGTCTTACTGTAATAACAAAAAGAATATCCATTGATGCCAGAAGGAGAGTAAATATGTTTCCCTGCCTCCTTCTTCCAGGTTAATACTTCATTTCTTTCTGTAAAGTTACAAAGATAATATTTACTGTATATATTTTATTTTCCACTTTGTTCATATCTTCAATTTCACCCTCTTCATTTGACTTATTAGAACTTCTCAGACAGCTGTGCTAATTTGGAAAAAGAAGAACAGCTGTTGGATTTGAAGACATATGTTCATTTTCAACTGATGCAAGTTGCTGTGAAAGCTTAGCTAGCTGCCCCCAGGGCTCATTATTCCCTCAAGGAAGTCTCCAAAACAGAAAGAGATGAGTATAGGAATAATAAAAAAGAGTTGTGTCTTACCCGTTGCATCTCCTATATTCTTTTATTTGTCATCTCTTATTTATTTGAAGGATCCTCTGCACTCATTTCCTCATGCTTTCTTTGTTCATTTTTGAAGCATATCCTCAAAGACAAATTGTTTTAGGGGAAAAATAGAGTACAGGAGTTATACTCTGAACTACAATTAGGAAGTAATATTTGCTAATGGGAAATCCCTATTTTCTTCTAATTATTAAAAATTCTTCAGTGTCTATCCTGAGATATGAAAAATGACTACTTTCACACTGATTGAAATGTTTCCTCATAATATTCTAATCTGACTTCATGAAAACTTCTCACAGTGACTGTATGAATGGCATTATTTCCTTCAACTGTGAAAGTTAACTCTGTAAAACAAAAATCTAGTGAGTAACCTTGCTGAAAGATAATGGGAAAATAACTTTTATTGGAAATGATATTAACAAATTTAATTTTTTTTTTCTTCAAGACCAGCTCTAATCACAGTGTTTACTTCATTTTACAGGGCAGTTTTATCTTTGTTGTAAGCTAGTCAATTTTATAATTATTAATATTACTTCTTTCTTTTCTTTTTTTTCTCTTCCTTTAATATTCCCTTTCTGTATGGAGATATGAACAGCTCTCTCCTTTGTCTTTCCTGATCTCTAAGTAGTCATTACAGCACATCATGTTTCCCTAGAGTTTCTTTTGATTATTTTACATATGGGTTAAATTTTCAATGGATGAACATTAGGTGCACTTTTAAGTGCAGTGAAGTACAGTCAGTAATAAAAGACATTGCATTAAGATTATAAATTCTTTGAGGAAAGTACATTCCATTTATACCTAAGGGTTTTCCCTTCCTTCCCTTCCCTTCCCTTCCCTTCCCTTCCCTTCCCTTCCCTTCCCTTCCCTTCCCTTCCCTTCCCTTCCCTTCCCTTCCCTTCCCTTCCCTTCCCTTCCCTTCCCTTCCCTTCCCTTCCCTTCCCTTCCCTTCCCTTCCCTTCCCTTCCCTTCCCTTCCCTTCCCTTCCCTTCCCTTCCCTTCCCTTCCCTTCCCTTCCCTTCCCTTCCCTCCCCTCTCCTCCCCTCTCCTCCCCTCATCTCCCCATATTCATGTCCACCTTGCCAACCAACAGTGCCCCCAGGTTCTTTCCAGCAAGACCAAGCTCTACTCTTATACCATCTGTCCTCTATTGGTTGACATAACCCAAATTGACAATACCACTCAGAACATTGCAACCGAATTCATTTTTATCAAGAAGATGGTATTTCCTCTTACATTATATTGGCTAGTGTACTAATATGAAATAGATATTAGTGCTTAGGGTTTTTTTTTGAATGAAGATTACTCAGCAGCTTTGTAATATGAATTATATCTAAGGAGAGAAAAGATCTGCCCTACAGAAATTGTAGCATAAATACTAGATCATGTAAGAGATGGACAGCAGAAGCAAAAGCATCGTTGGTCAATATCGACATGAGAGGACAACGCTAAACTACTACACTAATGTTGAGATATTTTTATTAGTATAAATATGGTAACAATCTTTAGCCCTTTGTATATTGACAGTCTGTGCTTACTAATAATAAATGGCTTCTTTGAAGAAGTTCAGATGATTTAATGAAGCATTATACCTAGAACTAATGCATGAGGGGTCTATATGGCTAAATCCATTGCGATATGGTGTAGGGAAAATGTTCCTGTTGTAATTATGAATGAGGTTGTCACTTCTGCATGGTGCACTGGTTAGAATATAAGGATAGTACTTAAAAAGTTTCAGAATGCTAGTAGTCTCCCGAACTTCAGTTCTAGCTTTCCTTTAAAGAAAAATTTAAAATCAGTCTGTTAGCAGTGATATGTTTCAAGCCACTCTTGAGGACATACAAAACTTTCAAGGTCCAAATTAGTAGTTAACATATTCAATTTCTTCATTTTCTTTCACTTTAAAGCTCACAGACTCATTCAGCATGAGATCAAAGCTATATTTGAAATAAAACCAAATACTATAATATGTTTTCAATTTATCTTTCCCACAGTCTTCCAAATGAAAGCATCTTGTATTGGGATGGTAGCAGGGAATATTCTTTTGCATTGATATGAATTCACCTCTTTGTTCAGCCATTGTCTATAAATATGTCTCTCATCATATCTTTTAGGAAGACCAGTCATTTAGCTTGCATTTTTATAGCCTGCAGAACAAAATGAACATTGTTAATATTTGCTGTTCCTCAGTACTGAAGAATTAACATAGCTTTATATTTTTACTATTCATAATTAAGACATACCTTTGAGATGAAAAATACAGTGACAAATAAAAATATTTTTGGAAAAGGAAAGATCTCCAAAGAGGAGGTAAATATTAACAAAAATAAAAGATTGTTAATTCTTCTTTCAGGAAATTGTGTTATGTTTTCAGAATTAAAGGTACTGTTTGAGATTAATTCACAAGCCTAAAGCAAAGATGAGTGAAGGTAAATTTAACTCAGAGGTGATATGTTCATTCTCTGGGGAAAGAGATGGAAATGATGGTTGTCACTTTCACCTTATCTTCTTTGACAGAGAAAAGGTTCAGCAATTATGGCCCAATGGAAAAAAAAAAAAAAAAAGGAAGAAAAAGAAGAAATGATAATTTAAAAACCAGACAAAAGGAATATGAAAAAAGCACCTCAGTGCATTTTATTCTAATGATATAAATTTCAATTAACTGAATTGATAAATTAAGCTATAAAGCAATGCAAACATGCAGAAGAAAAATTCAAATAATTTTTTTCTTCATGCTTCCAATTCTTTATAGTACATTACATCAGTTAATGGCAATTTGTATAATTTGTGTAATGACATAAATTGCCATAAACTCTCACAGTGAAGTGTTGTAAAAATGATAAATCAGGGATAAAGTATGAAGAATTAGATTCGTAGCTGCTGTGAATTCCATTAAAGTCATTACATATACTTCAGTTTACACCTGCTCACCTCTAAACATGGGCAGAGAGAGTACAAAGGAAAAAGCTATAATGTATATGTCATAATGAGTCAAAGGTGAGTATGAGTAAGTCACTGGCTATCCAGAACATGAGTAAGTGACTACTGACTGAGCAATTTGTGGCTGCTCAGAGTAAGATTGGGTATCTGTGTGGCCAATACACAGTGATTTTTGGTGTGAGTTGATCCTTTCTAACCAATATCTGTAAGTAATATTTAAAAACGCAGCAAGAGCCTGGTTTCAATCCACCTCATTGTTCACACTGCATATCAAGTGTACTGTTGAGCAGAAGGAAGAATAGCAACAAATAGTCATTACAAGTCTTCCTGAGCTTGTACCAACCTCTAGAGTACTCTCCGTTTTTTAAGTCAGTGTTATCTCCCAGGCATTTCTGCCCGTCCCTGAGTGCTGAAAAGTAAACCTGTTCCACGTTCTATTTGTTTGTGTCTCCACCAGTAGGCAAAGCAAGAGCCAGAGACGTACTGAAAACCAACTTCAAAGCCTGTTTTTAATGTGTCCTTGTCACACTCCAATATAAAGGAGTGAGACGAGGTTCGATTATGTGTATACCCGGTGTGAGATTAAGACACAATGGGTCAAATGTTAGCCTAACCAGTTTATTACAAATACTAGTTGCTTAGGGATATGGGGAAAGGAAGGTGGGAGATAGAAAAGAGATGAAAAGCAAGGAGTCTTGGCAGAAAGCAAGAGAGATATAATCACTACCATGGATCCAGTGAGGCTTGTAGTTCATCTCAGGAACTTGTCAGGTCACCATGGGGGATGGAAGATGGCAGCAAGCAGGCTTCAGGGTCCGTCCTAAGTTTCTTCGGGAGTTCTCAAAATTTTTTTTCCTTTGAGAGTTCTTCTCCCAAGTTCTTTTCTGAAAGTTCTTCTCCCCCAGAATCCTTCGTTCCTTATCCCCCATTTCTCAGGTGTTTTTCCCTTTTCTCTTTGTTTGTGTGACATGTCTGGCCCAACAGATAAGCCAGCAGCGGATGTCACCTTCATTGCCATGCAGGAGAATTGTTGTCTTTTTGTGGTGGTCAGCTTCTCCAAGCCGTACCCACCCAGAAAAAGACTATTTGCCCCTATTTCTGCTTATCTTTACAACCATAAGCAGAGACAATGAGGCACCGTAACACCCAGCTAGATAACCGGCAGTTATCAGTCAAAGTCTTGACACCAGAAAAGGCCCTACGAAGCAAACTTTGAGACAAAGGAAAACAGTTTCTGTCTTTCACAGTCCTCATACCTGCAAAAGTTCATTGTTCTCAGGTTACAAAATCATAGAATTATAATCTTGAAATCATAGAATGGCTTAGGTTGGAAGGGACCTTAATGATCCAGTTGCAACCCTTGGGTTGCCAACCATTGACCTGTTTGCCCAGGGATCCAACCAAACTGATCTTGAACATTTCCAAGAATAGGGCATCCACAGCTTCTCTGGGCAGCTTCTGCCAGTGCATCTCTACAGTAATTTGTTCCTAATCTAAATCTCCCCTATTTTAGTCCAAACCCATTCCCCTTGTCCTATTAATGCAAACCCTGATATACTGCTCTTCCACAGCTTCCCTCTAAGTACTGAAAGGTTGCTTTAAGGTCACCTTTGGAGCTCACTCTTCTTCAGGCTGAACAAGCACAGCTCCCTCAGCCTTTTATCATAGGAGAGGGGCTCCAAGGCCTCTGATAATTTCTGCAGCCCTCCTCTGGACTTGCTTCATCAAGTCGAATAAAATGTTCTTGCTGCACCAGTGCTGAATACTGTACTTTAGGAAGTGTTATTCCCTGATCAAGATGTATTTGGATTTCCTGGCCATGACATAGTTCCTTACAGTGACTGATACTAAAGTAAATTGCACTACATGACACTAACACCAGGATATTGTCACAAGGTGGTAAACAATGTGTACACAGTAACTCCCACTATATCCTCAGCACAACATGTGCCATATTTAGAAACATATATGAGTACTCAGGACTTTCCTACTCTGTAAAGTCAATGAGAAGTCAATTACCATGGACAAGAGGAGTCAGTTCAAGTGCTAGCTAAGAATAAATGTGGACATACAGTTAAAATGTAACCTATCCGTATCAACCATTCTGAAGCTGAGTGTGATCATTTTCATTCAGTTGTACTATTTCTGATATATATACATATTTTTTATCATTATCTCTGTCTTGTTACAGAACAGTTGACAGAATCTTTCTGGAATATTAAAATAATTCAGCTCAGTTAGTAGAAAAAAAATGACTGAATCATGCTCAAGATACTGCATAGGTGCAAACATCACTAAGAACTCTAGTATTTTTAAGAATGATCAAAATAGAAGGAATGAGACTTCAAAAACAAAAGTGACATCATAAAAGAAGAAAGGAATACTTTGGAGCAATATTAATTTTCGAAATAAGCTTCTTTTTTCTCACTGTGAAATATCACATTGGAGTGTACAATGTAGTGAGTGTTTCAGGGTGCTTTTTCACACTGGTTCAAAGAAGGCAACTCACACATATTGAAATTTGCATGGAAGTTTTTCCTCTGACCCTGGATTTCAAAGATCTTTGGCAATATGAATAAGTATAGCCTTATAAACCCACTTGATTCAAAGTCTTTTGAGTTTCTTTACAATAAGGTCTAGCATCTGTCAAGTTAAAATCATTATTCTCATCTCTGTTCACTCTGTTCATGAGATGGGGAAATAAAGGCAAAACCAAAATTCGTGAAATGTTGATAGGAGATTTTGGCAAAAAAAAAAAATAATAATAAATAGCTTGTTTTCTATCAGTCACTCATTCCAAACAATAGTAGAATTAAGGACATTGAAGCTTGTTCATGGAAATAGTAGCTTTTAAGCAGTGGCTTCCAGGACTGTGTTCTCAGAGCTAGGAGAAAAGAGCTCTTAAGCAGGAACTTATGCCTTAAGTTTATGCCGTAGGACAATAGCCTAAAAGCAAACATTTATGCATCCAGAACACTAATCTGAATTGTCAAAGGAACTTTAGAAGGAATCATCCAAAGTAGGATGGTGGTGAAATGCTAGTGTTAATATATTATAGCTTTGTATCCAAGTTATGGAGACAAATAGAACTTTTCTGCAAACCACAGTGAAAGTTTGTGACAGCCAAATAATCACAACAATAAAACAAACCATGGAATAACAATACTGAAAAAGAAATTATTATGGAAGATGGGTCATCTCATGCTATTTCACTCAGTCTGAAAATAAATAATTTCATATTTTACCCATTTATTTAAGTGAATAGGTATTCTCAGATGAATTATGATATTTTAAATAAAGAGTTGCCTTCCCCCATTTTCCTAAGTCCACTAGAAGTGTGTTTTCACATTTGTCATTTTTTTTCTGAGTCATACAAAAGTAAATTGTTAGAACAAATTCTCCAGTTTGATCAGGCATTAATTCCAACAGTGAGAAAAGAAAAAGTGAGGCAGGTTCTGACTTTAAGCAAACTAGAAAGCCTGAGTAAAATGCTGAGATGTGTTTGTAACCACTGGAACAAATGCTTGAAAGCAAATATACGGAGAGCTAAAGAGAATGTGCATATGGGATAGTATCAAATAACTTATTTGTTCTAGTAGTTCAGTGATGATCTAGTTTCTGTTATTATAAAAGATAAATAGAAAAAACTGTCAAGTCTGCAGATTAATCCTGCATGCATCTGCCTGGAGTTTGCTTTGAAACCTCTTGGATCCAGAAAGACAATCTAGTGTAATTAGCTGAAGCCACTATAATCCGAAAAAAACATCTGATCACATTGATTTTCTGTCAATCAGGCTCTATCTGTCAACAGCAATTCTAGAGATCATATGAAAGGTCTTACAAGAGCACAACTTAGCCCTCTAAAGTCATGGAAACTTTTCTTTGTCTTTTAAACTGAAAAAAAAATAAAATAAAAATAAAAATAAATAAAAATAAATTAGTCAAGGCAGGAAAGGGTCCCAATTAAAATGAAAAAATAACTGATTTGAAAAAAATGAAATGAAAAAATGATTAAAACTATAAAAAAAGAAAACTATGTGAATATATATCTCCCTATAAAGATGTAGATATACAGATATGTTATCTTCATACACAAGAATGCTGCCATAGGCATATGTGAGAACTAATTCATACACATTTTCTTTTTGATTTTTTTCACAATTATTTTTATATACCAGAGGAAGGTAACAATCCATTCAAACTTCTGTTCTGCCTTCAACTGCAATGCACACTACAAATATCATAGAATAGCAACACCTCTAATAATGCAGTTAATATAGTGTGCAAGGGTTCACAGGGAAGGAAATATATTTGAGTCTGGTTTATATACAGCTATCTCCATCTGAGACCAGTTAGCAAGGTAGTGAAAATGTTTCACTGCAGAAACATTGTCTTATGAGCTCCGTGATCTCCCTGAATGCCCCAACCTTCTCCTTGTTATACTACATTGTACCTGTTAATTTGCTCTGTTAGCCATCAGTGTTTTTCTGGGATAGTTCTCCCTTACTTCACCTACCCTTCCAGTGTTAGCTTTGATTCCCATCATCCTGGACACTACTACTTGGAAGTAGGGAGCTCAGATTTACAAATCATTTTATAAAGAATCACAGGTGAAGCTCCTTATTTCAACTTATTTCTCAGCAATGCAGAAGTTCTTGAATGTTCTTTGTTAGAGTTTTGGAGAAAGTTAAACATGAGTGTTTGAACTATGGTGTTCAAATGGTAAAGTTTTTTTTTTTTTTTTTTTTTGCTGGTAAGATTTTTCATTATTTCAACTAAGGTTAGCCATCTAAAAGTTGTCAACTAGTCAAAACTAATGAAGATACACATTAGCTTCTTCAGATGTAAATAAAGTTAACCCAAGTGATTTTGTTTGCTTTTTTATGTTGTGGCTAATTATTCTCTCTCCTTTCTCATTCAGCAGTGTGAATGAACAGACTCATATTCCATCTTAAATCTTAAATTTATCCAAGTTTATTTCTAGGTGTCTGACATATAAAACGTGAGGGAAAGACTAGATATTTACAGCAAGGAAATTATCTTTGTATCACATGGAAGCCTATCCTTCAGTATTGCCTTTGTCCAAAAGACTGATGATATCAATAAATGGCATATTTTTATTTCAGTTTATGAATTCCATCATGCCATCTGTTACAAAACAATATTCAGGCAGGCTATTCAGTGAGATGTGGCAAGAACCTGATAATACTGTAGTGAGATCAAAGTATTTACAGATAGATTCTAGTTTCATATAAATTACAATGTCCAGTGCAAATGTAATTTCATTCAGATACTTCCAAATTACCTTATCTGTTCAGACAGTTTGGATGATGAAATTAAGCATCCTAGGTATTCTAAAACATATTAATTGGCCAATGGAATATCCTACAAAATAGTGAATATTTTCCAGTAAAAATGTAACAGAGGGTTTTAATTCTCCAGCAGTTCCACAAACACAATCTTTTCATCTGTGAACTGATACAGAAAAAAATGCAATGTTCTCAAGAATCCTTAAATAAATGTCATAAAGAAGTAAGATAGTGCAATTTCTACGTTCTGCTTGTGTAATGAAGTTTCATAACCTTGAATATCCTGTTCAGACTAAAGATTTGAAATTAAAATGAGTAGCATCTTCAGTAACATTAAGACTCAGCAGTAAGCCTGGTTGATGGAAAGTTTTTCTAGTGGACACAGTTCATGGGAGCAGTTTGAAAGAAGCACTTTCTGACTGAACTACAGATTTCCTTGGGGTTGGAATTGGTCAAATCAGTAGAAACAAACTGAGATGTAAGAGAGTGGAGAGTTCTATATGCTTTCAAACATTATTTTTAAGTCCAAACTCAGATGACATGGTAAGGGGGCTATGAATCACAATTCTGGTAATTTTTTTGTTACCAACTTGTCTTGCTGCACTGAGGAATTTCCTTGACATCCCTCTGACATGGCTCAAAAGGAATGATAAATTGGTCTCCTGTGTGACTGGAAGGGAATTATTTCTGTTTTAGATGGAACAACCAATCCAAGTTTTCTGGCCTTAATGAAAACATAAAACTGCTGTATCTGGAGGGTTAATTTCTGTTTCATCTCTGTGGGTAACAATACACTATAACAATCCCCACCATTCACTAAAACTCTCCTCAATACATCAAATCCTGAAGCATATTCTACTGTCTTAGTCCTCTAGAAACATGATCACGTAAAATGTCTTCCTCTTCTTATTCAAGCCACAAATATCACTGACTTTGGAAGCAGATTCACTTCTCTTAGAGACTCTATTCTCCCCACCTATTCCACACATCTATATGAGCTTAAGGTCTCATCTGGAGTACTGTGTCCAGTTCTGGGCTCCCCAGTACAAAAACAGACAGGAATCTCCCTGAAAAAGTCCAGTAGAGGGCTACAAAGATGATAAAGGGTGTGGAACACTTCTCTTATGAGGGAAGGCTTAGAGAACTGGGTCTGTTCAGCCTTGAAAAAAGAAGACTCGGAGGTGATCTGATCCATGCCTATAAATGTCTAAGGAGCAGGAGGCAAAAGAATGTGGCTGGACTCTTCTCTGCAGTGCATGGCAATAGGACGAGGGAAGCCATGTTTCTCTTTTTCCAGTCACACAGGACTTTGCTTAATAGCCATGATTTTTCAATGTCATCCAGTTAATTCAAGGCCCTAGGATAAATTTTGCCTGGCCTCATAGACTTGTACACTTTCAGCCTTAAGAAGCTGTCCTGAAATTGCTCTCCCCACACTATCTTAGAAGTTCAGGGACAAGAGTGGTGTGGGAGGGACCCCTCTCTGAGAAGACGGAGGCAAAGAAATTGTTAATTACCCAAGCCTTCTCCATGTCTGAAGAGGCCAACACTTCCCTTGCATTTATCAGATGGAGTACTCTCACCTTTTCCTGTCTCCTCTGTCCAGTGTATCTAAATAAACTCTTCTTATTGGTTTTTATATTCCACATCAAGTTAAATTCCATCTCTGCTTTTTTTTTTTTTTTTCCTAACTCCATCCCAACAAATCTAGACAGCATCATTATATTCTTCCTAGGCCACTCATCTCTGTTTCCAGTGCTTATATTTCTCTTTCTTTATCCCCCAGCCTGACCAGCAAGTCCTTCCTCAGCCATGCTCTTTTCCTGCTTCATCCTCCTGATTTATTATTTTGAGTGAAGGTGAGTTCTTGCTGTCTCAGAAAAAACATGCTTAAATACAGAATCTTGAGTGTTTGATACAAAAATAATTATTTTGTAGAAAGCATTAAATACATGTTTGAACTGGGTTTCTGAAGGACTCAGGCTAAGTTTGCCTTTGTAAAATGTTACTCGCTTCATTAAAATCTGAATTCTGGATTTGCCCTTGCTTTGTTCCTTTTACAGTTATGGTCTTTGATCATTTTTTTCTCTCAGTTTAAATTATATTGTCTACTCAGGGCCATTGTAAATGGCTAGAGTACCTTAGAGAAGAACAAAGGAGGCAAGGCAAGGAAAAGGCAAGGTGAGGTGAGGTGAAGTGAGGTGAGAGCAAGGCAAGGCAAGGCAAGATGACGCAAGACAAGGCAAGAACTGTTTCTGACAACTGAAGTTTTAAGATTTCCTTCAAATTAGGAACTCTAAAAATCAGAGCAGAATTTACAGGTTCCAGCTTGTCTGGAAAAGAAAGTCACACTGACTAACCCTGGGAATTTAAATAAAACAAAAAATGCATTCCCATTACTTGACCGAAAATGTGGTATTACGACACTTAATAGGGTATAGCAGGAAAACACTCATATTATTTATACATCATGACTTCAGTGTCAATGATCTTTCTTTATAGTTAGAGCTATGTTCTTTGAAAAAGATCACAGAATCACAGAATGGCTCAGGTTGGAAGGGACCTCTAGGATCATGAATCTCCAACCCCCTCCCACAGACAGGGCCGCTATCCTCCCCATTTAATACTAGACCAGGTTAACCAAGGCCCCATCCAATCTGGCCTTGAACTCCTCTAGGGATGGGGCATCAGCAACCTTTTTGAGCAGCCTGTTCCAGCACCTCAGCACTCTCATAGTGAAGAACTTCCCCCTGACATCCAACCTAAATCTTCCCTCCCTCAACTTAAAACCATTTCCGCTTGTCCTGTCATTATCTATATACCCTTTCAAAGAGTTGACTCCCCTCCTGTTTATAGGCTCCCTTCAGGTACTAAAAGGCTGCAATGAGGTCACCCTGCAGCCTTCTTTTCTCCAGGCTGAACAAGCCCAACTTCCAAAGCCTGTCTTCATAGGGGAGGTGCTCCAGCCCTTTGATAATCTTTGTGTCCCTCCTCTGGACCCTCTCCAACAGCTCCCTTTCTTTGTTGTACTGGGGTCTCCAGACCTGGATGCAGGCTCTCACAAAAACAGAGTAGAGAGGGACGACCACCTCCCTGTTCCTGCTGGCCACCCCTCTTCTGATGGAGCCCAGGATACCATTTGATTTCAGAGCTACAAGAGCATGCTGCTGGCTCATGTTAAGATTTTCATCAATCAGGACCCCCAGCTCCTTCTCTTTAGGGCTGCTCTCAAGAGCTGCTTCATCCAGTCTGTAAAAATGTCTGGGATTCCTCTGGCCCAAGTGCAAAACCTTGCACTTTGCTGTGTTGAACATCATTAGGTTCAACCGGGCCCACCTTTCACGTCGCTTGTGGTTCCTCTGAATCGCATCTGTTCCTTCCACTGTGTCAACCACACTCAGCTTGGTGTCATCAGCAAACTTGCTGAAGATGCACTCAATCCACTGTTGATGTCATTGATAAATATGTTAAAGAACACCAGTATCAAGACACACCCCTGGGATGCCACTTGTTACCAGCCTCCACCAGGATATAGAACCATTAATCACCACCCTCTGTCTGCAGCTTTTCAGCCAATTTCTCATCCATCGGGTGGTCCACCCATCAAAACCACATCCCTCCAATTTGGAGATAAGGATATGGTGGGGACCATGTCAAAGGCCTTGCTCAAGTCCAGGTAAATGACATTGGTTGCCTTCCCTTTGTCCAAAAATGCCACCACTCCTTCATAGAAGCCCACCAGATTGGTTAAGCATAACTTTCCCCTGGTGAAGCTGTGCTGGCTGTCTCAGGTCGCATGCTCGTTCCTCATATGATCAGTGGAAAGAGAAAAGTACTTCTTTTCTTTCAATACCAGGAGTCAAAGACAAAGGAATTTGGAAGGAAGGAATTTGGAACTCGGAAGGAACTCGGAAGGAAGGAACTCGAAAGGAAGGAACTCGGAACTTGGAAGGGAGGAAGGGAGGAAGGGAGGAAGGGAGGAAGGGAGGAAGAAAAAGTAAAATAGAAAGGAAGTTGAAAATAAAAATGAATTTGTGTAATACCTCTCAGCAGAAAGAGACATTACATGTCCATTAATAACTATCATTTGTACACTTGCGCAAAGTGACAGTCATCTTAGAGATTGATATATAGATATACATACCAGCTGTGTTTTTAAATCAGCTTAAAAAAAAAACAAAAAACAAAAAAACATTCTCTACTTAGTTTTAAATGACACTTACATGTATTCCTGACTTCTAAAATATTATGGAATGATGTTACAACTGCTTCTCTTTAGAATTACAAATAGTATTCATATGGAGAGCATCCTTGAGAATGACAGATCAATAGCTCTGCAGCCCTATAACCAAAGTGCCCCAAACCAATGTTAAATGAGTTCCAAACTTACATGGAAAAGACCAGAAAGGAGTAGAGGAATCCATCAAAACTGATGAAAATGAAATACATATCCTGAAGGAATCTGACATTCCTGATATCTAGATTGTAATACAGCATAATGACTGTTGAAGCTCTACTGTCCATTATTAATTGCAAAGAGATTTTTCAGAATGCAGGTTATGTACAAATATAGACAGTGCATGATAAATCATTTGAAATACACTTTTTCACCTTGCATGGATTAATGCAACTGTAAGAGCAAGACAAACTTCAAAGTACTAAGCTCAGACACAATATGAAAATCATTTGTTCTTTTACTTCACAAGATTAGAAGAGATGCAATTCCATCCAAAACAATACTGATGCAAAGTCAGCACTGAAGAGAAAGATTCAAGTCCTGAAGCTGAAATGATAGTAAGCTGCAGTGAAAGGAGAAAAATCAAGCAGACAGGGTATTTTCCAGCAGTCTGTTAGGGTAGCTGTAACAGAAGATTGACTCTGTAGAAGGTTTTATAATTGCATAGACCTATTAACTCTCTAAATAGTTAAAAACCTTTAAGATATATATCTTTAATATATATTTCACATAATATGGAGATGAGCAGAAATAATACTTCACAGAGAGTGGAGAAACTGAGGCAGCGACAACTACATTTCAGAAATGTAGAACGTCAGATTTAACCTAAGTCATAGAAGTCCGCTCTCCAACCTAAGTTATTCCTCTTTAATTGCCATCTGTTAAACAGGGGGCTTAAAGCAAATTTTCATCAGATCAGTAAATAGGCATACAAATCAGTACACAATATGATATCTATTGTCTTCACCAGACTTCAGCATGCGTTACAAATTCTTCAGTTCAGTTTGTAAAGGCATGTTCATAGACAGGTTCAAGTATTCTCAGTTGAGCTGAAAATGGAGTAATCTAAGTGTTGTTTTGGAGACAGAACTAGTTCTCAGACTCCATTCATCCTGCCTTCCCCTTGTCTACTTTTATTGGGAAAAAAAAAAAAAATATATATATATATATATATATATTGAAATATTAAATATATATATATATATATATTTAAAAGGAAAAGATTGAAAAAAAAAAAAGGCCTTTAGCTCCTTCTCCCATTGTGTGACCTTGCAGAGTTGCATGAGTTAAATGGAGCACCGTTTGGGAACATCCATTGTTCTAATCACAGCTGCTCCAATGCCATATTGTCAGTGAAATGGAAAAGAAATTAGCAGCTCATTTTGTGCGACGTGAACTTTCTCTCTCGCTCTCCTGCTTGATGAGAACACTCTCTTTGATAAATCAGCCATCATACCTTATTGCCATGCAGAGACTGGAAGTAAAAAATGTCAACAACATTTTTTCTCTGAGTCTTCTGGAAGCAATCAAGTTTCACTGCTGCAAAGGTAATGCTTAATTTTCCATCCTTGTTTTTTTGGCATATAGAAAGTTAACAGAGGACATATCTTTTAAAGCTACAAAAATTGATTGGACTTGCAACAGACGAGACGTCGGCAATGAATGAGATAAAGAGCGGATTCGGCACATTATTGCAAGAGAGGTTCCCATCGGTGCGTACCATTCACCGCATTGTGCACAGACTTCAATTAGCAGTTAAGGATGTGTTGAAATATGTTGCAGGAATTAGTCATTTCAAACTCTTGGTAGGGAAGCTAAACTATATAGTGTTTGCAGTCAGCCAAAAAAAAAAAAAAAAAAAAAAAAGGAAGATGAAGGAAAGAAAAGAAACTCGGCAAGAAACCAAGAAGTAGCTGAATGGGCATATGTGGTATCACTGGAGCATCTAAAGAGCAAGCCAGTAGACAAGATGTGCTGAGTAGTCCACAGTTCCAAAACAGTAAAGGCTGTTTTAAGGTCATAGAAACCTCAGCCTAAGTACATAAGATTTTCAAGATATATTGTGGAGAGAAAAAAAGTTACTTTCTCAGCTGAACAGTATGAAGTTCTCCTTAAACCTAAGCAAGCATTCCTGGGGCTTTACACTCTTTAGAAAGATTTTGTTTTCACAGATAATATTTTAAAATCCAGAATCATAGAATCATAGAAATACTCAGGTTGGAAAAGGCCTTCAAGATCATCAATCCAACCACAATCTAACCTTACTACCCTAACTCTAACAACCCATCAGTAAGTCATGTCCTTGGAGCACCACATCCAAACGAATTTTAAACACACAGCGACTCCCTGGGGAGCCTATTCCAGTGCTTACCAATCTTTTCTGTAAAGTAGTTTTTCCTTACATCCAACCTAAACCTCCCCTGGCATAACTTAAGGACATCTCCCCTTGTCCTGTCACCTGTCATTAGTGTGAAGCGACCAACCCTGATCTCACTGCAATTAATTTTCAGTATTTGAAGGGAGCAACAAGGTTTCTCCTCACAAAAGTCTGTTCTCTGGCCATTGAGCTGTCGCTTTTTTCTCTCTCATTACCCCAGGACATTTCATGTGTGTCCCTCAGACAAAGGATTTTGCAACCCTTGCCCAGGACTTACTTGGACTTGTCATAAGCAAGCTTTGATGCAATGGCATAAAAAAATAGCAAACTCTTACAGCCTCCTCTTCCCCAGACTAAACAGCGCCATTCCTTCTATCGCTCCTCATAGTGCTTATTCTCCAGGCCCTTCACAGCCTTGTTGCCCTTCTTTGGACCATCTCCTGTCATCTCAGTGTCCTTTCTGTATTGAGGTGCCCAAAAGTGAACATAGTATTTGAGGTGGGGTCTCACCAGTGCTGAGTTCAGGGGGAGGATGTCTTCCCTATTCCTGCTCAATACACCATTCCTGATACAAGCCAGGACACCATTGACCATCTTGGCCATCTGGGCACACTACTGGTTCACATTCAGACTTTTGTCCATCAGCTCACTAAGGTGTCAGGCAGATTTCCAGCCACTTCTCTCCAAGCCTGTAGGGTTGCCTGGGGTTTTTATGACCAAAATGCAGGACCTAGCCCTATTACCTTGGTCTATTGATCCAATCTATCCAGGTCCCTCTGTAGCACCTTTATACCCTCCGTCAGATCAACACTCTCCCAGTTTGGTGTCTGCAAATTTACTGAGAGTGCTTTCAACCATCTCATCAAGATCGTTGATAAAGATGTTGTATAGGAGTGGTCCCAGTACGGAGCCTTGAGGGATACCACTCATGTATGGCTGCCTAACTCCATCACAACACTTTGGGCCCAGCCATACAGCCAGTGTTTTACCAAGCGTGTATGCCCATCCAAACCATAATCAGCCAGCTTCTCTGTGAGAATGCTGTGGGGACAGTGTCAAATGCTTTTCTGAAGTCTAGGTAGACTACATCAACAGCCTTACTCTCATCTACTAAGAAGGTCACATTGTCATAAAATGAAATCTGGTTTGTCAAGCAGAATCTACCATTCATGGGCCCATTTGGACTGTGCCTGATTCCCTGGTTCACCTTTAACTGAACCATGATGCCTTCTGAGGTTAACTGTTGGCATCAAGGTTAAATTGATAGATCTGTAGCTACCAGGATAGTCTTTCCAGACCTTTTTGATGATGGTTGTCCTATTTGCAAGTCTTCAGTCCACCTGGACATCCCTGGTTAGTCAGGACACTTGAAAGACAATGTGCTGTGGCTTGGCAACCGTATCTGCCAAATCCCTCAGCACTCTAGGATGCAGTCCATCTGGCCCCCTGGACTTGTGAATGTACAGCCTTCAGAGCAGGTACAAAATCATCTCATCATGGATTTTGCAGGGTCTATTCTGTTCCCCATCCCTATCTTCCAGCACAAGGGGCTGTGTGCCAGGGAACAACTAGTCTTACTAGTGAAGACTGAGGCAAAGAAGGCATCAAGTACCTTCCCATTGTCCTGATCCTCAGTCACCATGCTTCCCTCTGCATCCAACAAAGGATGGAGATTCTTGCTCACCTTCCTCTTAACTGTTGATGTATTCATATAAACATTTATTGTTTTTCACCTTAGCGAACAAGTTCAGTTCTAGCTGGGCTCTGGCTTTTCTTATTTTTTTCCCTGCAAACCTTCACTCCATATTTGTGATCCTCATAAGTTGCTTGTACCCTTTTCCAAAGACCATAAACTTTTCTTTTGTTCTTGAATTAATCATTGCCATTTTGGTCATTCATTCTATTGTATATTCATTAATAACTTGTTTACTCATTGGATCTTATTTACTCTTAAAAAACTGAAAATAATATATCTTAACAAAACGATAAAAATGCCCGAAGAGATGAATAACCTTGGTAAAAATTTTTTTGTTTGTTTGTTGGTTTGTTTGTTTTTGTCTAACAAAACTGAAGACAAAAGTATAGGCTGAAGACAAAGGTATGGTAAACTGAGCAAAGTGTAGTTACTGTTTAAATGCAAAAGGCTGATAAGCTATACTCTTGCACTGAAAAACATTTTAATGTAAAAATGTGTGAGTTCTGCTCTGCTTGTTTGGTTTTCCCCTTAAAAAGAGAATCAGGGCCAAATTGTGTTTTGTTTATTCTTTAATAAATTGCATTGACTTTTCGACAACTTCTCCCAGATACACACTAGGATAAAAAATGATCATGAGAGGTCACTTACATTATTTCCTTGTCCCAAGGTTTGATCGATTATAGCTAAACCATTCCTGACAGTTTTTGGACTCAAGTGTTCAGAAAAGCTTCTGGTATTTGAGTGTCCATGATTTCTCTGGTCAATTCATCCAACTGCTTATTTACCCTTACTATTCCAATATTCCCTACTGCCCTTGTTATTTAGACCATAATTTTTATTGTTACTATTGAAACCCTTCTGCTTTTTTGTCTTACCTGATACAAGCAAGGACAGCAGTATTTTATTTTCCTTATTACAATATCTTTCAACATATCTGAATGGCTTAAGATGAACACATATAAAAATGTTGTTTCTAATCTTTACAGGTGGTCTGGTTTGAAGAAAGTTGAAGGAAGCCATAAAGAAATACAAACATAGTCATTCGCATAGAAAAGGTAAGTCCTATTGAATTTGTCAGTCTGGTACCGCCACAGAAGAGTTAAATGTCTCTGAGCAATATATTTGGAAATTATAAATTTATATTAAATTTATAAGGACTTGGAATCACTTGCAGCTGAATCATTTACATCTGTAGAAAATTAAGATGATTTTATGTGTACTGCATTCCATAAGATATTTTCACAATGCTTCAAAGAAGGAATTTTAATGTGCAGGCCTGGTTCTCTTCTCAGAAATGCCAGGAGCAAAAAGCAGGTGGAATTTCACATGACATTAGCAGTGTGAGCAAGGGGGTGAGTCAGATCTTATTCCTCTACGTAAGGAAGATTTAAGATACTTAAAAGATTTGCAGCAGAGACTGGTGCATCAGTGTTATGAAGGCTTTTTAGCCACAAATATTAATGAGCTCTGTTTGCTAAAACAGACTGAATATTGAACATCTGCAAATGGCAGCATGAAGTTTGAACCCTAGACAGTTCATTAAACCAGTTTGACCCAAAGCCAAATTGTTCAATACTGGCTTACAAAAGGTAACAGAGACTTTCTGCCAGCTGGAAAACAAATGAATCTCAGCACTGCTTCTATAAAGATCGACGGTGACTTAAAAATAGCCTGAGGTTAATATTATAAATCTTTCTAAAAGAGATTTGAGTGCATATTCTTCATGCCAGCCTTGGATCAATCTCGCAAAGCGATATCCTTTCAAATGACAGTGATACAAAATATTGGATGCTGGAAGAAGTGAGACTTATTAACTTGCTAGATGTCTTCTCCTTTCCCTTCACTGCAACAATCACCGAAACACCTTGGACAAGGCCGTCAGTCGGACAGTTCTACAGCAGCCTCTGGAGCACTGGATAGCCAGGTGCCTGAATATAGAGACGTTATTACCACAAAATAAATAAGTGAGAACAGTCTATGGGAAAAGAAACAAATCACTGCAGTCAGGAGCTTCCTGGGGCTGTGTGTCCTCATACGCAGAAAGGATGTGACTGGAGTTAGAGCTACTGCCTCCAAAGACTATAGTAAGAGAGAACCTATTTCAGCCCCCAAAATGCCTTGATCCAATTGGAGCTGATCTGCTCCAGCTATACCACTTATTGATGCTGCCACTCAGTTAAAGTGACTACAGAGTGCGGAACACCACAGCTTGGAGGATGCAGTGCAAAATGGGAAAGAACTGGATATGCAAAAATCTCCAGCTGTGCTTCCTCCACAGGAAATAAACTGTCCCTATTTTTACTGCCCTGACCAGGTAAAAACTCATTTCAGCATGCTCTAAGCTACTTGAACAGAGAGAATAGCAAATTTATTTCTTAGGTGTTTTTATTCTGGCCCTTTTCATGCATAAAAATATTTCTTGTAATTCACAGTTGTGCCCCAATGGCCAGATACTTCTAATTTATTTCTGCATCTCCGTGAAAATGCATTTATTCCATCTATTTGTCTGTCTGCTGCTATGAGGCAAATATACTTAGATCTAACAGCATGAATATTAAGTGTGAATGATAAATGCTGCTTATGGTTAGTATGCAGAATGGTTCAACCCGGTATGCCATCTGACATATCATTACTATCTACGGTACAGAAGGATGTCTATTTATATTAGATAATGCTCTATAGCCAGATCTTTTTGTCATAATCTGGAAATAAGAAATCATTGCTTGACACCAGATTTGCTAATCTGAAATGGTAATAACCTCTATTAACCAAACCCATTTCTCAAAGTTCAGACACATTTGCCATCAGAGATAGCCATACAGCTCCAAGCACTGTCTACAGGAGATGCCTATGGGTATCTGAAGATTTAAACAACTCCCTGGAGTCCACACTACCAGAGAAATCTGTTTAAAGCAGAGTAACATGTCCCGACAATAAGAGAATATAGTTTTGGTTATGTTGCAGTAAGTTCTGTGATGTTATCTTCAGCAGAGAACATACATCACTCATTTTCAAGTTATTATGAAGAGTTTTATCTGTACAATTTCATTTAGCCAAAAGTGGCAGAAGCTCTGTGAATGCTCTCCATTGAGCAGTTTTTCATGTGCCTCTGAGATTTTATGCTAGCATTTGCTTTCTTCCACAGCTCCCTTGGGCATTCCCAAACCGGGCTACATGTCTGAGGCTGCTATGAGGAATCTGTGAGCACCAGGAATAGTCTCTACCATTGGTATTCTTTCCCATGTGATGCAGATGATGTGGCTTTGCTCCACCACTATAAGTAATGAAATCAGAATCCCAGTTTTAGCTTTCTACAGTTTCTCTTGTCTTTCAAACAAAAGTCCAAAGATGGTGTACATTTTCCCTTTCCAAAACAGGTCTAAAAAGATAAATAAATAGAAACCTGTAATATGCCAGTGAAAGCTGTAATATGTTAACGAGAATTGAAAAACTGAAATAGATCCCTTGGCTTTGAACAATTCAGTTTTTTCCTCTTCCTTAGACACTTATATAGGATCAATCTCTGTGTAAACTGTATAAAGCTTTACTCCTTTCTTTCAGAATTCCCCTTCCATTCCATTCAGGTTCTGTGGCGGTATTATATATGTATCTTAAGTAAAATTTCTTCCATACATGGACACAAAAAAGGTAGGGCTCATTTTCACCTTCACACAAATATATCCAATGCCTTGCAATTTTCTCCTGAGGCCAGCTGAGTGTGCTGTCTGCATGGCATTTCAGTGATGAAAATACTAATATAGAGAAATATGTTTCATGTGAGATGTTGGACTGAGCTTATTACCTCATAAGCAAAACATAGATGCACAAAGTTCAGGACCTGGCAAAATATGGCAACATGATTGTACAGGCAAAAGCAAACTCTAAATACACCTCGAATTGTGGTGCTATAATTCAGAATGAGATGTGGTCCACTGAATATGAGCAAGCATACATTCTGAAATCCACAAAAGATCATCTTTAATCTTTTATGGTGATATTCTTAGTGACAGTAATATTTTTTCAAGTTCCACTGTGCTTATAAAAGCCCTCATCTATCATCTTGCCAGCTTTGAAAACAATTGTATATACACCATGCAAAAAGCAAAAACAAAAACAAAAACAAACAAACAAAAAAAAAACCAGGAAGCAGATTAATGGAAAAGTCTTGTCCACTGAAATGCTCCAAATATGGCCTCCAAGAGTACCCTTAATAATATTCATGGCCTATTCAATTTTTTTTGCTTTTCTCTTGGCATTTTTTCTCCTATGACAAAATAGCCAGTAATTATCAATTCAGAGGTATATCTTTCTATGTCTTATCTGATGAAAACTACATTAAGATCAGCAACTTGCTTTTCATTTGGAGATGGCAGGAGGGCTATATGAGAGAAATGGTTCCATTGGTGTTATTGAAGACTTTGTGAGAAGTGAAGAGGTTCATCTGCCTGAATTTCATCATCTGTTAAGGATTCAGTTCACAGATTAAGACTGCCAGATTTACATTTTCATAAGGTGATGGCTGCAGTTTAACTAAAAAGAGTCTAAGTTGCGATTATAGTCAATGCATATTAAATCACTACATCGTCCATGAAATCTAAAGATAAATTCTGCTGGTCAAAAGCAGAATTGAATCTCCTTTGGGATATGTCTGAGTAAGCCATCATACAACTACTCTATTTTTAGAGAGGGAGATTATTCATCCACTTTATGATAGGTCTCCAAGTAATGATTTATTGATAATGTTGATCTCTTTTTTATTAGAAAGATCATAAAGTGTCTAGATTAGTCTTGAGGAAATTTCAGATGCTAGAGCTCATGCTAATGAATCTCAAGAGAAGTGTTCTCCATCCCAATATCTTGTCATTCAGAGGCACTCTCTATGTTAGCAGACAACAGACCTTTTCTTAAATTCTTCAAGCACTTTTCAGCTATTGTTTTACCTGCAGTGCTATATAGCATATCTGATTCAACTTCACGAATTGAGGCCTCCTTAATAGGGCATTTCTCCTTTGCTCTCTGTAACACCTGCCTCACAACTCAGAAATCATACAATGGGAAAGACAAGTCAAAGCATACCACAGGACAGTTGCTTACTAGAGTTTGGAAATGGAACTGGATAAAAAATTCCTTAAAAATGTTTTTCTCTTTGGAATATATGAATCCATCCAAGCCACTATCTTTACAAGAAAACTGAAAACTTCAATAAATTTTCCAGTTTTCAGGTATTTAAGTAATAAACTGCTGATACAGCAGGAGTTCTACTGTTAGTTCAGAACTGACTTTTTTTCAAATGTAGTTGTTTTGAAAGGCAAAACTTCCAAGTGGAATTAACTGGAATTAGACTTTAGGGTTGGCTGTCTGTTCAGGTTTTACATTGTATAATTACTCTTGTTATATTTATTATTTTTTATAGTGAGGTATGGACATCTATTAATGAAAGTTAACCTCTCTTCTTCTGATTGCTTCTGTTTACTTCCATCTTTCTCACTCCTGTATGTGACTCTTGTGGCTGATGAATTTCCTGCAGTTTAGATAGCTCTATCCTTTGTTTGAAATACTGGTGTCTTTAATCTTTTTTCAGCTTCTTCCCTCCTCCTCATGCTTGCAATTAACACCATGGTAAGTGAGACAAAAAGTGATATTCCTACTTTGAAAATAAAATTATTTGAAAAAATGAGAAGTTCTAAAATGTAACTGTTTGAAGCTAAAAAGAAAAACTATATAAATGTTTTCCTTTCCATTGTATCAAACAAATGCTTTCACAGTGCAGAAGACATGATTATAAGGCAGAACACCTAAGAGTCAATGAAGAAAAAAGTGAGTTCAATCTGCTCCTGAATTGACAGAACCTTCCTGTCAGGAAATAATTACACCAAATCCCAGATTCCTTCTGCACATTAAATTAATTCTTCATAATATTACTTTAAGAGTAAATAATAGAAAGTTTGAATTTTCCTTTAAAGGGATTCCAGGAAACCTGTAAGTTTATCACATCTTCCACTCAGCCAACTTTTCTTTATTCGATATAGGAAAATAGGAACTGAGTAACTGACTGCCATAAATCTCCTTCGCGATTCCAACATCCTGGTTGGTTGGATGGTTTGGCTCTATTTTCAAGATGGTCTCTGAGAACACACATTTATCTACTTGTAAAGAAGAATTCAGATTAGAAATGTGGAGGGAGAGAAAGAGAGAGAGAGAAGATGGAAAAAGAGAAAGAGAAATCCAGTGTGTCACTTTGTATACTGAGGAAGAAAAAGACTCATATCAAAGAAGCATCTTACTTGCTTTGAACTGATTATAAACAGACCACAAAATCTCAAAGCATCTCTCTTTTCAACCAAGACTTGCAAATAAGTTTTTCACTGATTACTGTTGGATTTTTTGAATTTTATTTTTTTTATGGGATGACTTGAACATGGAGTGGGGGATTATTTTTAAGCATGGCTATGGTGTTTTGTTTTGTTTTGTATAGTACAATTGGAATTAAAAAATCTGTTTAATTATTCATTATCCTGGCCATTCACAGATATTACCTATGGCATATATTCTAAGCAGATGAGTTTCATCTTAGGCTCCCCAAACACTGGTGCTATAATCTGTGGAATCCTGGTTTCTCCATTATATCCAGAAACTCCCAGGCACATCTGCTCCTGTCATTTCAGTCTGGCATGGTAAGCATTCATTGGAGATGGAAAATAAAAAAAAAAAAGTTATTTTAGCTGAAAAAGAAAGAAGAAGAAATCAAATCTTCACAATTGTTATTAATATTTGACAATATACCTTAGAGAAGAAACCATCAAAAAATAAATAAAAGTTACTGGATGACTGAACAACAACAAAACAATCCACTTTCAGGAATGCAACAGCTTCAGTTTTCACAAAATTATTAATTTACTTTTAGATAGTAAAATGTGACTGCCATAAGCATTAGTAATTATAGTGAAAAATTAGTTTAGCTCAATAGAAATGTCCACTGAACACTACAGGTGACCAGGAAGAGGATGTGGTGTGTTGGAAGGAGTGAAAAGTAGTAGGATTGCAAAAAAGATCAGTGATTTCCCATGATAATTTTCTTGCATCACTCAATCAACAGCTTTCTTGTGGTGAAGGTGACTTTGTGCTACCTCTGAACATTATGTACTTCAGTTTCTCTTCTCTGAATTTTGTCCTTTGTCCTTATATTTTTAGAACAAAACACAGGAAAAGCACAATTTCAAGTAATGTAAATTCATTTCTGATATTTGTAAAAATATGATCATTAACAGTCCCATTGCTTTGATATTTTAATGATTTTCTTCCTTACTCATTTTAGAGTTTTTGAACAATTTAAGGCAAATATGGGAAGAGAATGTTTCAAAGTAGGTGATTTCCAAAATTTCACAAAAGTAGGAAGATATATAAAGAGACAGACCATGAAAAGCACCAAAAGTAAGTCTGCAATAAGTGAAATTCATTAAGCACCGGAGTTCACAAAGAGTGCGTGAATTAAGGAAACATATTTTCACTGGAAAATGACTATTCCTCTAAACCAATTTCAGTTGATCATAGGAGGAAAAACTACGGAAAAATAGAATTCATTTGTTTTGCTGATCATGGAGTGGCTTATGATCTTATCAGCCTGCTTTTCTTCAGAGTGAGAGATAACGTGATCTGGACTCTGCATGCCTCAATCTTTGAACCCTCTGACAGCTCTGTTAATAAGATCAGTCTCAGAAGTTTAAATGATATATTTTCCAGAGAGGTAGATTCAACAGGGGAAGTTTAGTCTGAGCATTAACTAGGTGAACTGCATAAAAGGTTGATTCTATTCATCAGTGTCTAAACAATGTGCAGTAATGCACAATGCGATAGCATTTATTTCACTGTCAAAATAATAAATGGGGAAAAAATATAGGAATATGTAAAAAAGACAGGAGTATCTCAGTGAAGTATTGAAAATACCACAGGTTCAGAACCAGTAGCTCTGGGTCATCATTTTCTGTTTGTTTCTTTTCTTTTTTTTTTTTTAATTTCTTTTTTTATTTTTCTTTTTTCCTCTGCATAGATATGAAGAAGAAGGAATAGAAACAAAAGTAAGAAACAAAAATGGCAATCTTTTATTCACAACAGTTGAAAAAAATACCTAAATCATGTTTTGATTGAAAAAAAAAAAAGTTTTAGCTTCTAGAAAAATTATAAGAATTAATTTTGCATCCTATAGTGCCTGATTGCAAATATAACCTAGAACACAGGTGAAATTATTACTATCTGACTCTGCCTTCTACTCCTGAGTCATCATTTTAACCTGTTATAAATATTTTCATGCTTCTTGGATAGTTTTATTTCAAATAAGCATTAAAATCATGAACCAAAGTTAAACCTTTTCTAAGTAGAATAAAGAGATCACTCACTATATTACTGAATCACTTTACCTAATTGTTTTATTTTTTTAAATGACTACCTTTTTGTCCTCTTCCATATTCCATCAAACTAACGGTTTATTTGAGGTATTCTCTCTGCATTCTTTTGGTGTATGTCCTAGTAGAAAGTAGTTTCCTATCCTAGGATTAAATACAAGCACTTGGATCTTAAATATTAGTAGAGTCATCCAAGGTAAATGGCAGTATAGAATGACTGCAGTATAAAGAATATTTCAACTTCAGATAAAAATGCATTATTATTAACTGTATGCATGAAGTTTTAAGGTCAGAGTCATAGCTAAATCACTGTAACTTTATCTACCTCTTCTTTAGAATTGTATTTAGAAATAGATATTACAGAAATTTGAAATTTAAACTAGTTTTGTGTATTTTGGTACAGAACACAGTACTATGCAAAGTATTTACCCACAGCGATTCATGATGGTTATAGTGCTCATGAGACATGATTATGCCAGTCATTTCAAATTCTTACTGATTAAAATATTGCTGCAACATCATAATTCATTCATCAGTATGAAAATTCCATTTCTCCTCATCAGCTGGCTGAAATAGTTCTGTTCACAGCTAGTTGAGCCCGTATTTGTTTTCTGTCATACAGTAACATATACATGACATAGCTTCAATATTTGTAGCTTTCCTATTAGTACATCTTCAAATGGTTTGATTCCATTAAAATGGTTTGCCAAGCTGGTAACAACCAGGTTCACTACCGTGAAAGAATAGAAAATCAGACATACGTATTTCCATAGAGGCAAAAAAGGCTAGAAAGCAGGACTCTTGCCTCTACTTCTTATGATTATTCTGTATTTAGTATACCATTTACTGCTAGACTGTGAATCCTTTCAGCACAAGAGTGAACATCAGAATTTGTATTGGTTTCAGAAAGACAGTTCATATCTATTTATCCAACTCTTTTTAGCTAATCTGTGCCATTGATTTTTGACATCTTCAATTTTCACCTCTTAAGAGGTAAAGAATCATATTAGACTTCTTAGAATTCTCTACGACTGAAAACATTTCTGCAAGAAATATGTGATCCATAGAAAAAGGAACTGTGTATGCATTTCTATGTATACAGCATTATTTATAAATGCTTTGGTAAGTGGGTTACTTGCTTTGGGCTTTTTCTGAAAAGAAGTTTTTATATAAATGCAAATTGTTTATTTATAGTAGTAATATTTGTTTTTTCAGGCAAGTTTATTTTCCCTCTGTTTCCTAGCTCTGAACACCCAACAGATTTCACTTTACCTGTATTTTATTCAAAGTTTGTTTCACTTATGCCCACAATTTCCTCATTGTATAGAAGAAATTGCTTTCAATTACACATATATCACAGCACTTAAACATTAGTCTCACTTTCCTGTGGTTAATAATTCACCTTATATTCTAACATCCATCAACATAAAATCAGCATAACAACTTTTATGAATCCCTTTATCATCAACACACTCCAAATGCTTATACAATTCACACTGCAGATTCACATAGGAACTGGCTTAATAGCCCTTAAAGTTGCTATAACGCTCACATTCTTTCAATCATAGAATTATTGTTCATGTTTTCAGACAAGACCCTTTTAAGTCATTTTATGTTATCATCTCATATTTCTTTACACCCCTCAAGCTGGATCTTCATCTCAATATAGCTGGTACAAACTGGTGTAAAATCACAGTAGTTTCTATAGTTTCTTCATGATTGCATCAGAGTAATTGAATACAACTTATCTGGGTTTTGGCAACACTTTGGAGGAGGAGAAGGGAGTGGTGTAGAAGGAAATGATCTTCCACGAGATTCACCATAGACTTTCACTAGGTAACAGTTTCTGACTGCTTTAACTTTTAAAAATGTACTTGATTTTTTTTTCCTTAGTGAAAATACCTTAGTTTCCCACATTTTTCCGTCACAGGGCATCAAATGCAGTTGAAGATAATATATTTAACAAGAGGTTTTAATACCTCAAGTTCATTAATCTGAACACAGTTCAGTATCTCTAAGGTCTGTTTTCCCCATCGTGCACATACCTCCTATTGAAGTCAATAGCAGTCACATGCACATCTGTCAGGATAATCAAGTCTCAAGTTTATCACCATCAATTTAAGACTTAATTTTATCATTTCCATAGGCCATCTGGGCTTTTTCCCTGTTAGTGATTTTGTCTTCCTTATTTTCCACTACTTCTGTCCCATTCCAATAATTCATTCCTGAGAGGACTGTTTTTCCATACCACACGTCTTTTCTCTCCCCTCACTGAATTTCATTCCATCAATCTATGAAAAAGCCCTAGAAACAGCCACAAGTGAGGTGTAACAGAAAGGCTGATAAAATTTTTTTCCTTCAGTCATTGCTGGGTGGTATTTGTCTGTATATTTAATTAATGGCAATTATTAATTCATGAATTCATATTGCATTAGCACCTAGAAACTCTATTATGAACCCCCATTGTGTTTATTAACAAACACCCACATAACAAGCTGTTAACTTCACATTTTGGAGCATTGCATGGATAAAAAATGCAATTACAACTGTTACTATATTAATGGCCTGATTCTTCCTTTTTTTTTTTTTTTTTTTTTTTACATTGTGTATATGCCAGAATATCTCAATGGCAGTCAAATGAGAAATGCCAGGGCAACAATATTCTGGATTTATAAGTATGGTGGATCTTAGAGAATGTTTCATCCCAAGATCACAGCCATCACAAGATTCCACATTCTTTCTGGGCAAACTGCTTTAGTAGACAGTCACACACACAATAAAATAGAAGTATGTTCTGGTATTCAGAGGGACACTCCTCAGTTTCTCTTTGTGGCCAATTCCTTTTGTCCTATTACTGGAAACTTCTGAAAAGTTCTGGCTCTGCACACTCCTTTCCAGTTTTTATACAAATTGATAAGAATCCCTCTGAAATTTCTACTCCCAGAATAATGAGCAGCCTCAGCTCTCTCAGCCTCTCCTCATAGGAGAGGTACTCTACTCCTTTTGTATGACCCTTCATTGGGCTCCTTGTATGTCTATGTCTCTACTGCACTGGCGTGCCCAGCATTGTAACTCCAAATACACTGCTGAATCCTGAGCTTGAACGAGGGACCTTTAGATCTCCAGGCTAATGTTTTTCCAGCTAAGAAACTTCAGCCCTGCCTTTACACTGATACTTAACAAAACTGAATGCAACTGAATAATCTTTCGGGCCTTTGCAATTCAATGCATGCTTTGATAAGTAGCTTGCAAACGTCATACTATGAGAGTATATGAATCTTCCAGTCTAGTTATGGCATGGTGATGGAATTGCCTGGAGGATGTGTTCTGCAAATGCAGGAGTCTGTATGTTCTCTGATTCTCTCTCCAGATGACAGACAAATCTCCATGAAAAATAATTCACTGCACTAGGTCTGAGTTCTCAACTCTTCATTGTAACTAATTACATATATATAAAGGCATCAAACCACTGCAAGTTTCCATGCTTCATCTATGAATCCTTAAATTTGCACAAATTTACCTAATTTGTGAAAAATAACCTTAGAATAATGAAAAGAAACTATCAATATTCTCTGCCTAATACTTTACTAGTTAGTTGAGAATCTGAACTATGTCTCAGGCCCACATTTCATATTCATTCTGGTTCCCTTGAGCTTAGGAGAGTGGTGTCCTTATAACTTTGACCTTGGAAGAGACAGACAAAAAAGGTTTCCCAGGCACAGTTTTAAACTCAGAGAGTCACACAGAAGACAGACAGTGCAGGTTGTCACGCTCCAATATAAAGGAGGGAGACGAGGTTCTTTATATGTATATGTATACCCGAGGGCGAGATTAAGACACAATGGGTCAAATGTTAGCCCAACCAGTTTATTACAAATACTAGTTGCTTAGGGATATGGGGAAGGGAAGGTGTGCGATAGAAAAGAGATGAAAAGCAAGGAGACTTGGCAGAAAGCAAGAGAGATATAATCACCACCGTGGATCCAGCGAGGTTCGTAGTAGGTCCGTTGATCTCAGGAAACCTGTCTGGTCACCGCGGGGGATGGGAGAAGGCGGCAAGCAGGCCTCAGGGTCCGTCCTAAGTCTCTTCGGGAGTTCTCCTCAAAGATTTCTTCTTTGGGAGTTCTTCTCCAAAATCCTTAGTTCAGTGAAGGCCTTTTATCCCCATTTCTCAGGAGTTTATTTGTGTGTGACATGTCTGGCCCAACAGATAAGCCAGCAGCGGATGTTGCCTTCATTGCCATGCAGGAGCATTGTCTTTGTGGTGGTAAGCTTCTCCAAGCCGTACTCCCACGGGAAAGACTATTTGCACCTATTTCTGCTTATCTTTACAACCGTAAGCAGAGACAATGGCACCATAACACCCATCCAGATAACGGCAGTTATCAGTCAGAGTCTTGTCACCAGAAAAGGCCTTACGAAGCAAACTTTGAGACAAAAGAAAACAGTTTCTGTCTTTCACACAGGTCCACCAAAATTCTGCATAACCATTTGTTATGGGGATATTTCATTCTGTTATTTGATAACAGTACAAATCGTCTTAGATGAGGATGATGGTGGTCACTGAAATAAAAATATCTTCAGTGTAGCTTAGTGTCCAGTTCTCTGCAAGGAAATTATTCATCTGAAGCATATCTGTTTGGAATAAACACTAAATACTTCAATTATTTTGAAAAGTATTTCACTCCATACATTTTAAAAAATATAGCTCTTTCTAAGTTTAATTCCAAAATTATATTTAAGAAGTTTCTCCTCACTGTCTTGAAGTGACATCTTACTGTTATTCATCACAGAATCACAGAATTAAAGGGGTTGGAAGGGATCTCTACACCATGTAGTCCAATACCTCTGCCAAAGCAGCTCCCTAGCCCAGGTTGCACAGGTAGGCATCCAAGCGAGTCTTGAATATCTCCAGAGAAGGAGATTCCACAACCTCTCTGGGCAGCCTGTGCCAGTGCTTTGTTACCTCCACAGTGAAGTTTCCACACACAATTGCGCGGAACTTCCTGTGTATCAGTTCATGAGCATTTCCCCTTGTTCTATCACCACACACTGCTGAGAGGAGTTCACCCTCATCCTTTCCTGCACTTTTGATATTTACAGACGTGGATCATATCCTCTCTAAGTCTTCTTTTTTCAAGGCTGAGATGTACAGAATCACCTTGTAGGCCAGAGGTGTTCTGCAAGGCTTTTCCATGTCCAGGTGGAGGCCAGCAACAAAGCTCAACAAGGCCAAGTGTAAGGAATTGCACTTCATCTGAGGGGATTCCACATATGTGTACAGACTTGGAGAAGAAGTTATTAAGAGCAGAGAAGGACGAGGAGGCTCTGACAGATTAAAAGCTTGATATGAGTTAACTGTCAATGGTTTACGGGCAGGTTTGGCCCAGTTCCATGACTATTGGTGTGGGGGAACCACAGACCCACGCCCCAGGAAAGGGGAAGGGGGAAAGGGAAAAGGGAAAAGGGAGATGGGCCTAGGAACAAAACAGCAGCAATGATCTGAGGAGGAAAGCTAATTTACTAAATAGATATTGGAAAGCAAAATAACACAATGTAATACAATATAATTGGAATTAAATCTAATAAATCAAATAAAATGAGCAAGAGAGAATGTCCGATAAACCGAAGGCCTTACGCTAACACTGAAGGCGAGACGGCAGCAAGCACCCACTGCTGAGTCGATCCCAAAGGAAAGAGAGTGTCCCATGACCGCATACAGTTTTTATCTTTCCCTCTGAGCGTAAACACGTAAGAACGCAAAGCATCGCAAAGTCCTCTGGGGAATGTAGTTCTTCTTCTCTTCTTAGACAGGTATACCTGGAACTATCGATGATCCACGGAGCTGGAGCATTAACTCTTTAGCTCTAAATGCACTACATGATGTTATGATGTGGAATACCAATACCAAAAATCATAAAACCATGACATTCCACCACTTATTCCACATCACTACATCATGCAACATATATATATAGAACAATGATTAACATGCATTAAATTCACACTCACAAAACATATATATGTATCTACATGGAATAATCGACTGCACTCCCCCAGCATCAAATTCACTTGTGGTACACATTGAACATCCCCATTTTTCTGCATCACCCACCAAGTGGACCCAAGTCCTTGAGCAAAGACAGTTCCACGGAGGGGTTTGCCCTCTCCAGAAGCTAGAAGGACCCAAACTGCTTTTTGCAACATGTTCTTTACATGTACTACAGGGACCTTATCTCCCTCTACAGTAGGTAGAGAGCTGCATTGGGCAGGACCATCACGACTGATGGATCCTCTGGTGTTGACCAACCAGGTGGCTTCTGCCAAATACTTCTCCCAGAGCTTAAATGTTCTGCCACCCATTTCTTTCAACATGGTTTTTAACAACCCATTGTACCTTTCAATTTTACCAGAAGCTGGTATGTGATAGGGGATATGATAAATCCATTCAATGCCATGATCTTTGGCCCAAGTATTTACAAGAGAATTTTTGAAATGAGTCCCATTATCTGACTCAATTCTCTCTGGAGTGCCATGTCACCATAGGACTTGTTTCTTGAGCCCTAAGATGGTGTTTCGGGCGGTATCATGGGGTACTGCATATGTTTCAAGCCACCCAGTGGTTGTCTCCAACATGGTGAGCACATAACGCTTACCACTGCGAGATCATGGCAAGGTGATATAATCAACCTGCCACGCCTCCCCATATTTTTACTTTTGCCATCTCCCTTCTCCCCAGAGAGGTTTCATCCTCTTGGCTTGTTTAATTGTGGCACATGTATCACAGTCATGGATAACCAGTGCAATAGCATCCATAGTTAAGTCCACCCCTCGGTCTCTAGCCCACTTATATGTTGCATCTCTTCCTTGATGGCCCGAGGTTTCATGGGCCCACTGAGCTAGAAATAATTCACTCTTGTTTTGCCAGTCCAAGTCTACTTGAGCCAATTTAACTTTGGCAGCTCAACCTACCTGATGGTTATTTTGCTGCTCTTCAGTTGCCCGGCTCTTAGGAACATGAGCATCTACATGACGTACATTTACAACCATATTCTTTATTTGGGCAGTAATGTCTCTCCACAGTTCAGCAGTCCAAATAGGTTTACACCTCCATTACCAACCATTTTGTTCCCATTGCTGTAACAACCCCCATAAAGCATTTGCCACCATCCATGAGTCAGTGTAAAGATAAAGCACTGGCCACCTCTCTTGTTCAGCAATATCTAAGGCCAGCTGGACAGCCTTTACCTCTGCAAATTGACTTGATTCTCCTTCTCCTTCAGTGGCCTCTGCAACTTGTCGTGTGGGGCTCCACACAGCAGATTTCCATCTGCGGTGCTTACCCACAATGCGACACAATCCGTGAACAGGGCATATCTCTTTTCATTGTCTAATAGTTCATTATATGGTGGGGCCTCTTTGGCACGTGATACCTCCTCTGCTGTTGTTGTTCCAAACTTTCTACCTTCAGGCCAGTCCATGATCACTTCTAGGATTCCTGGATGACTGAGGTTCCCCATCCGAGCTCGCAGTGTAATCAGCGCAATCCACTTACTCCAAGTGGCATCAGTAGCATGATGGGTGGAGGGAACCTTTCATTTGAACATCCAGTTCAGCACTGTCAGTCGAGGTGCCAGGAGAAGCTACGTTTCAGTACCGATTACTTCGGAAGCAGCTCAAACCCCCTCGTACGCGGCTAAGATTTCTTTCTCAGTTGGAGAGTAGTGCTCCTCAGACCCCCTGTATGCTCGACTCCAGAATCCAAGGGGTCGGCCTCGGGTCTCTCCAGGAGCTCTTCGCCACAAACTCCAAGTGGGACCTTCCTTCCCAGCAGCAGTGTAAAGGATGTTCTTTACATCCTGTCCCGTCTGCACTGGCCCCAGGGCCACGGCACGGGCTATCTCCTGCTTAATTTGCTCAAAAGCCTGCTGCTGCTCAGGACCCCACACAAAATCATTCTTCTTCCGCGTCACCCGATAGAGAGGGCTTGTAGTTTGGAACATGCATTCTCCAAAAGCCCACTACACCCAGAAAAGCTTGGGTCTCTGTCTTACTAGTGGGTGGAGACATGGCAGTGATTTTGTTAATCACATCTATAGGGATGTGACTACGCCCATCTTGCCACTTTATACCTAGGAACTGAATTTCCTGTGCAGGCCCCTTCACTTTGCTTCGCTTGATAGCAAAGCCAGCTCGCAGAAGGATCTGGATTATTCTCTCTCCTCTCTCAAAAACTTCCCGTGCTGTATTGCCCCACACGATAATATCATCAATGTATTGTAAGTGCTCAGGAACACTGCCCTGTTCCAATGCAGTTTGGACCAACCCATGGCAAATGGTTGGGCTGTGCTTACACCCCTGGGGCAAACGGTTCCAGGTATACTGAACGCCCCTCCAGGTGAAGGCAAACTGCGGTCTACATTCTGTGGCCAAAGGAATTGAGAAGAAAGCATTGGCAATTTTGATGGTGGCATACCACTTGGCTGCTTTTGACTCCAGTTCATACTGGAGTTGTAGCATGTCCAGCACAGCAGCACTGAGTGGGCGTGTGACTTCATTAAGGCCACGGTAATCTACTGTCAGCCTCCATTCTCCACTGGCTTTATGCACCGGTCATATGGGGATGTTAAAAGGTGAGTGAGTTTTGCTGATCACTCCCTGGCTCTCTAGCTGACGAATCAGGTTATGAATGGGGAGCAAGGAATACCTGTTGGTTCAGTACTGCCGTCTGTGCACTGTTTTTGCAGCAATCGGTACCTGTTGCTCCTCCACTTGGAGCAACCCCACAACAGATGGATCTTCTAATAGGCCAGGCAAAGCATACAGCTGCTTAACGTTGTCTGCGTTCACAGCAGCTATTCCAAAAGCCCATCAATACCCTTTGGGATCCTTAAAATACCCCCTTTTGAGGTAATCAATACCAATTATACATGGAGCCCATGGGCCAGTCACAATAGAATGTTTTTGCCAGTCTTTACCAGTGAGGCTTATTTCAGCCTCCAACATGGTTAACTCTTGGGAACCCCCAGTCACCCCAGAAATATAGATTAAGTCTGTCCCTTGGTGACTCGAGGGCATTAGAGTGCACTGTGCACCTGTGTCCACCAGTGCCTTATATTTTTGTGGTTCTGATGTGCCAGGCCATCGAATCCACACAGTCCAATACACTCTATTATCCCTTTCCTCCCCACTGGCTTTGGGCAGGGCCCCTCTATTTGTTTCCTTTGTTATTTTTATGGCTACTGCCGTGTCCGGCAGTCACTGGAGCAGTCACCTTCTTGGAGAAGTTCACCCTGATGGTTGATCTATTTTGTAACTCTTTTACCCATGCCTGAAGTGCAGAAGTTGTTTTTTTATGCCACTTTTTCATATCTTTGGTATCCCTGGTCACGTAGGTAACGCCACAAGACAATACGTGACATAGTCTTGCTGTTGTCACTTCCTCAAGCAGGAAAACGTCCTCTTTTGATAGCTGAGATGTTACTGTTTTGGGAATCCTGGTTCCCATCAGATCCATCAGTTTCATCAGAATCAAGCACAGTAGTCAGTTCGTCCATTATATCTTCTTGATTGCTCTCTAGTCTGTCCACTCTTTTTGGTAAAGTGACCTTTACCAAGGCTGAAACATAAGCTTGTAGAGGGGTTAAATGTAGCTCAATGTCTTGAAGTTTGCTAATCAGGTCATTTATAAGGGGTCTTCTTTGTCTTCTGCCATACACTGCTGCTAATGTACTGGCATACCTGTCTGGTGCAGTCCTCGTGAATATATGCCACATAATTGGTGTACATCTGATTCTCTCAGGGTCATGGTCTTGGTTTGGTTCATCATGAATGAATGCAGGGTCATGTAACATTTTCACCACAGCATATTCTCTCAAATAATTTATGCCCTTTTCCATATCAGACCATTTCTTCTTCTCAGGCAACAGATCATTTCTGAAGGGATATTTTTCTTTCATGGCTATCAGCATCCGCTTCCAGAGAGTGAAGGGTCTACTGTGGCGTGTACTAATGCCTCTATCAATGGCAGAGTCCCTGGCAATGCTACCCAATTGGTGAGCTTCGTTACCATCTAGCCACACACTGTTGGCCCCACTGTCCCAACTGTGTAGTAACCAGGTGACAATAGGTTCACTTGCGTGGCGTGTAAAGTCTTTTCTCAAACTTCTAATTTCATTCATTTTCAGAGGTCGAGTAACATCAGTAACAATTTCTCTTCCATCTCCTACTCTATCAGGACTCATTGCTCTTCTAGGTGTTGGTGACCGTGATCTTGTTGGGTGACTCTGCCCTCCTACTGGAAAATCTAGAGTTCTGAACCACACTTCTGGACCTTCTTTCTCCTCTTCTCTTACAGTGTCTGATTCCTCTACTTTCTCTTCTTCTCTTTCAGAGTCTGCTTCTTCCACTCTCAGCTCCTCCTCTTTCTTCTCTTCTAAGGGAGTTGAGACTTTTTTCATTCTCTGTCCGTTTACAGGGGCAACTGACATTGATTCTGGTGTCACCTGTGGTTGATCATATTGGTTAGTATTAATGATCATTCTCTCTAGCTTGGCTTGAAGTTCATCTCGCTGAGCTATGAGGGAATTTAGTTCACCTTGGAGCTTGTCTTGTTGAGCCCGAACATGGGTCAGTTCATTTTCGTAATGGAATAATGTACCTTGGCAGGAAAGATACTCAGCTTTGAGGAGTTTTGGTCAGATTGGAAGGCGTCTAATTCAGATTGGAGGGCATCTCGCTGGAACCAGAAAGCATCCATGTTGGATCAGAAAGCATCTCGTTGAAATCAGAGGTTGTCTCTTTCAGTCTGGAGGGCGTTTTTCTCAGTCTGGAGTGCATCTCTCTCAGATTGGAGGGCATCTCTCTCGAACCAGAAGTTGTTTCACTCGGTCTGGAGGGTGTCCATGTTGGATTGGATAGCTTCTTGTTGAGACTGGAGGGCGTCTCTCTCAGATTGGAGAGTGTCTCTCTCAGTCTGAAGGGCGTCTAGTTTGGACTGGAGAGTCTGATTGTCAGCTAAAAGACTCCCTTTCTGGATCAGGAGACTGTCCCTTTCGGCTCAGAGACTCTCTCGCTCTATTTCAAAAACTCTATGCCTCTCTGGGATAGTATTGAATAATGCCCAGTAAGCATAAGCCAGACCCAAAATAATTTTGGCCTCCTCAGATCTGTCTGAGCCGCAACATCCCTGTCTCAAATATCTGCTCAAGTTCTCAGGATCTTGCAGGTGTTCAGGAGAAAAGTTCCATGACACCGGTGATGCCCATTTCTCTAAAGTCTCTCCTAAGTCCCTCCAAACTCCCTGCCAGTCAGTATTCTCTGGCTCTAGGGAGGGTTTTCTCAATATATTATAAATACAAATACTGAGTAAAATGATGAAGAGTACATTCAGGGAGACTGACACCACAATCATTACGAGCATTGGATGAGTGTTCAGAAAACGTATAATGAATTCAAAGGAGAGGCCAGGAGTCTTTAAAAATCACAAGTTCCATAGAGTTAGCAACTCCATCTGGAGTTACTCCCTCTGGAACTGAATGCCACATCGTATAAAAAAACCAGGTAGGTATTTCCATCAGTGTTTTTAGTTTACCATATAGAGACCAAGTTCCATGGATCAGACTGGCAAACTTAATTAAGTCCCAGTACGTTCTGAGCATTACAAGGGAAAAACCAAGGCAGCACCCAAAAAGTTTACAAATATCCCAGGACAACTGGCAGTACGCCCAGACTTCAAGGTTGTGTTTTGCCGTATAGCACCTGCAGTACAGATAAGCTTCCTAACAAAGTTCTCCCTGAGAGCAAAGAGAGATTCGTTCTAAAAGTATATCTCTGCCCGGCTAAGGCAGCTGGTTCTGTCCCTGTTCAGGCACCAAAAATGTCAACTGTTTACGGGCAGGTTTGGCCCAGTTCCATGACTATTGGTGTGGGGGAACCACAGACCCACGCCCCAGGAAAGGGGAAGGGGGAAAGGGAAAAGGGAAAAGAGAGATGGGCCTAGGAACAAAACAGCAGCAATGATCTGAGGAGGAAAGCTAATTTACTAAATAGATATTGGAAAGCAAAATAACACAATGTAATACAATATAATTGGAATTAAATCTAATAAATCAAATAAAATGAGCAAGAGAGAATGTTCGATAAACCGAAGGCTTTACGCTAACACTGAAGGCGAGACGGCAGCAAGCACCCACTGCTGAGTCGATCCCAAAGGAAAGAGAGTGTCCCATGACCGCATACAGTTTTTATCTTTCCCTCTGAGCGTAAACACGTAAGAACGCAAAGCATTGCAAAGTCCTCTGGGGAATGTAGTTCTTCTTCTCTTCTGAGACAGGTATACCTGGAACTATCGATGATCCACGGAGCTGGAGCATTAACTCTTTAGCTCTAAATGCACTACATGATGTTATGATGTGGAATACCAGTACCAAAAATCATAAAACCATGACATAACACTATGCATTTGAAGTGCAGAAAGCCAACTGTATCCTCTACTGGATCAAAAGAGGGGTGACCATCAAGGAATGGGAGGTGAATATCCTCCCCCACTCTGTTCACATGAGGCCCCATCTGTAGTACTGCACCTAGATCTGGGGCTCCCAGCTAGAAATGATGGATGGTGAGCTGTTGGTTTGCATCCAGTGAAGGGCAATGATCTCCATGATCAGAGAGCTGAAGCATTTCTTTTATGAAGAAAAGATGAGAGAGTGGCTTTAAACTAAAATAAGAGATTTTGATTAAATGACAAGAAGAAATTCTTCACTCATCAGATAACAAGGTACTGAAAATATGCCCAGATAAGTTGTGAGTGCCCCATCTCTGGAGGCATTCAAGGTGGTGTTGGATAGGGCAATCTGATCTAGTAGTTGGCAACCCTGTCCATGACAATAAGGCTGAAATCAGATAATCCTTAAGGTCCTTCCCAAACTAAACCTTTCTTTATTTCTATGGTTTAATGAGATGCTACTGACACCTCTCCTTTCTCCCATCTTTTTTGATAGGTATGTCTCTGAGATTTCTGCTCTAAGATAGGAGCTGGGAAATGGGCTGCTGCACAAACTGGCATGCCACAGAAACCATAACTAACTTCACCCACTTCTTCCTAGCATTTTTCCTCTTGTTCTTTCTCCTTTTTAGCTACAGCAGTAAGTGCATTAAAGTAGTACATTTAGGTCACTTCAGACCAGAACATTAAAACAAATGCTGATAGTTCAAGGTTAATAGATGCATAAAACAAAAGTAATTCCACGTCAAAGATGAGATGACAGGTGATTTGACTTGAGACTGCCTTGCAATCACTCTTTTACATGTGCTCTGTACTGAGCCTGGTGGAAGGTGTTATGTTTCTGACATTTACTTGTCAGAAAGGTATGACAATAGAAATTGTTTCTATCTCTGCTGGTCCCAGATGTTAACCTTCTAGCTTTATTTTGTAATTGGGGTTCCACGGAGCTTTAACATTTTCTATTGATTCAATAGAAGCGATAACATTTCCAATCATAAGAAGGCATTATAGAAATATCAGGCAATTCACATATCAAAATGTTTGATAGCTGGGCTCACCACATTAATTTCTGTCACCTTTGCTAGGAACCCTTTATCCTCTTTTTAATACTGAAGGACACCTGAGAGTAGTTTCTGTCACTTTTATTGTTCAATAAAGTAGACAAAAGTTTCAATTAACAACCAAGAAGCCTCTAGGAAACTGTGAATGAGAGTATATTTTATTCATTTTACTGTATTTCTTTTTTCTAATGTGCCAGCTGTGACTTCTAAGCTATGCTTCACAGGATAGAGGAAAAAAAATGTTGATATAAGATTATACAATTTGAAGGCCATATTTTTAAAACAACTTTTTTCAAATGTGAGAGTCAGGTGTTAAAAATATTTTTTGCAGTTCTCGTATGGTGGGGGAGACCAATAACTTAAAGACTGATAAAAGACATAAGGTTTGATTCAAATCCAAAGAAAAGGATGAATATATACGATGTGTGGTGTATTAGGCTAGGAATGAGAAGACTGGTATCCTTTGTAAAGTAACATCTTACACCAGCATTCTATATAAGAGCTTGGGTGCTGCATTTAGATATTTTGTAGTTGGTAAATAGCCAAAGAATGACATGTTAGGTCTCAGTGTCATTTCTATGCCTTTCCTACAGTCAACATTGATAATCATAGAATCATAGAATCAGAGAACCACAAGGTTGAAAAGGTTCTACTAGATCATCTAGTCCAGCCGTCCACCCATTACCATTTCTCATAGCTCCTCATCCAGATGCCTCTTTGTATTCAAGAGGCATTGAATTGCCATGGACGGCAACTCCACTATCTCCCTGGGTAGGCCATTCCAGTGCCTGACCACTCTCTGAGAGAAGTTTTTCCTTATGTCCAATCTAAACCTCCTCTGGTACAACTTGTGTCCGTTTCCTTGGATCCTGTCCGTTACATGGGAGAAGAGGCTAATCCCTTCCTCATCACAGCCTCCCTTCAGGAAGTTGTGGAGTGCAGTGAGGACTCTCCTTGAGCCTCCTCCAGACTAAACAATCCCAGCTCCCTCAGCTGCTCCTCATAAGACTTGTGCTCCAAACCCCTCACCAGTTTCACTGCCCTTCTCTGGACACATTTCAAGGCCTCCAATATCTTTCTTGTAGTGAGAGGCCTAAAACTGAACACAGTACTTGAGGTTTGGCCTCACCAGTGCTGAGTATAGGAGGATGATTACCTCCCTGCTGGACACACTATTTCTAATGCAGGACAGGATGCCATTGGCCATCTTGGCCACCTGGGCGCATGTTCAGCTGACCATCAATGAACACCCTCAGGTCCCTTTCCTCTTCTGCCACTCATCCACAAGACTATAGCGCTGCATGGCGTTCCTGTGGTCAAACTGCAGGACCCGGCACTTGGTCTTGTTGAACCTCATCCGATTTACCTCAGCCCAGCAATCCAGCTTGTCTAGATCCCTCTGGAGGCCCTCCCTACCCTCAAGCAGATTAACATCACCTCCCAGCTTTGTCTCATCTGCAAACTTACTGAGGGTGCACTCAGTGCCCTCATCCAGGTCATCAATAAAGATATTAAACAACATGGGCTCCAGTACTGACCCCTGGGTGGACAATACTCGTAATTGGTCACCAGCTGGACTTAACTCCATTAACTACTACCCATGAGGCATGGCCTTCTAGCCAGTTCCTTACCTAAAGAAGGGTATACCTATCCAGGCCACAGGCATCCTGTTTCCCCAGAATACTGTGAGACATAGTGTCAAAGGCTTCACTGGAGTCTAGGTAGACTACATCAACAGACTTTCATCTACCAGACTGGTTACCCAGTTGTAGAAGATAAGTCAAGCATGACCTGCTTTTAATGAATCTGTGCTGGCTGGGCCTTATCTCCCAGATGCCACATGCATGCTGTGTAATCTCTCCCAAGTTGATTTGCTCCATAACTTTCCCTGGTACCAAGGTCAGGCTGACAGGCCTATAGTACCCCAGATCCTATTTATGGCTTTTCTTTTAGATGAGAGGCACATCAGCAAGCTTCCAATCCTTTGGGACCTTTCCAGTTAACCAGGAGTGCTGGTAGATGGCTGAGAGTGGATTGGCAATCACCCCTGCCAGCTTCATCAGGACCTTAGGGTGGAGCCCATAAGATAAGTGCATGTTCCACGACCGGGCTTCCAAAGCCCTTTCGTAGAAATAATCTCTTCAGATTTTGATGGATTAAACATTTGCCTTGACCAGTTATTCCACTAGTCAAATAGTAACAGCCTATTCCTCAGCCCCACTGTGTGACAATTCTCTCACTAATATGCTTAAATTTTTGTTCATTGCTGAAGCGTTCAGCCATGTAAACATGGTATTTTCAAGACCCTTCTATTCTATTCTGTCCCACAGACATACTCGTAGTTAAACCTTAGTATAATACCACCTTCTGCCTGCATCTTTGGTATCCTCATGATTTTGCAACTTCCGCTGGACATCTTCCATTCTAAGATGTCACAGCTGAAGGACAGTACCACAGTCTGACCCAGTCTGAGTAGCTAAGACAACATACTGAACACATTTTTAGGACCATAACAGTTATTCTTTATTAAATGGAATCAGTAAGACAAGTAAAGAAAGAAACAATTATTTTGATTTTGGAATCTGTATTTATTTGTGCTTTTATTTTGAGGTGGTAGATGTATTTTGAACCTAAATCATTTTTATATGTTTGATTGAAGGTTGTAAAGCATCTCAATAACATTGCTCATTCTTTTCTTCTCCCCTTCATCCCAAGCTTCAGAAAGAAGAGCATTCATAAAAAGTTCCAATCCATCTGAAAGCTACTAATGTATAAAACAGGATTGCCATTCTGCAATGTAATAAATACAAACATAGTTCAATAGACATCAGTGTCAAGGAAACAGCTGTTAAATTTCAGAAAGAAACATTTCTTATAACTGTATAAACCTCCTGTCAGGATGACTGTGAAGGATAAGTTAGAGCTACATCTGGTCTTGGATTCTTTATATTCCCTTCATTCTCACTGAGGAATGTACAAGTGCTGTGAATAAGAAGTCTTACACTGAGAAGCCAAAGAGCTTTTTCTTTTTCTCCCAGCCCTCTTTCACCTTTCTAAACAGGGGTTCAATCCACTTACATCTAAAGGGAGACATAAGATCAGCTGGCCTGCTTCATGAGGACATTCTCAACAATTTGGTAACATCTTTCTTTTCACCAGTGGACGCATCAGAGTCCATCACAGACAGCACGAACTGTTAATTCCCTGAAAGAGCTACTACTGACTTCGAAACTGAAAATGATGGGGAATACTTTGTGGTTAAAGTACAGGCTAATTTTTGAGGATGAGGTGTATTTAGCTGTGCCAAGGATGATGTCATACTACTCACTTATGAATGCTGGGTTGCAGTTGATTTCAGTGTCTGAATATTGCTGGATGACACAGGAATTTGGACAATGTTGCATTTTTAAGAATAAATGAAAGTCCAAGCTATTAATGAAGGCTGAAAAGGATTTAGTCATGACATAAATTTAAGCCTGCTTTCTGATTTTAAGTACAGAACTTTTTGTCCTAGTGTTGTTTTGTAAAATAACCTGAAACAATTAAAACAATATTTTATAAATAACACAGAAAACATACAATAATTTAACTAAAAGTAATTAAGTTTACATTTCTATCAGCATTCCATGACTCTTTCCCTTTTCCATAGGATGTTGTGAGGTTATGTAGAAGGAGACTGTCTTAAAAAGGGTGCCCAGTCAAATAATAAAAAGAGGCAGAAATGAGAACTAACACTAGTTTCAGAGAGTATCTGAGAATACAGGAAACAATATCTAACTGAGGACTAAGTAGTGAGATAGCGATAGGAAACAAACCTCCCAGTCATGCTACATGGTGTAAGAAACTAATTGTGGGGTAAATAACTCCCAAGGATGGTACTTCACAAAGAAATAGTATAGATGATGGTATATTTTGAGCAGTTCTATATAAATAGAATACAAATAATACAAAAGAGAGGATGACTCACCTTCAGGATGTCTTACCTTCAGGATATCAAGGCTCACAGGGGACTCCACATGGGAGGGATCTCCAAGAAGAGATCCTTCTCTAGTGGTGGTCAGCCCTTAAATGGGGTTTGGGAGAGGTGGAGCCAGGCTCCACCCCTTCCACTCACACAGGTATATCACCTTCACCTCTGCCCCCATGGCTGACTTGGTGCTCACCTCAGGTGACCAATCAGTGGTTCAGGTCGTGATTCAGCAGTTCCTGTACACTAATATTTTATACCATTGCCTCAAAGTTTGCTGATGAACATGTCTGAAAATGTCCAAGCTAGTCCTGGGCAAGGGTTGTGAAATCCCTTGTCTATGGGACAAGCTGATGGGCATGTCCTGGGGCAACTTAAGCTGCAGCTCAGTGGCCGCTGAACACTCTTTTGTGGAACTCATCTCCAGGGGGAGATAACCATCTCAGGCTATACCCACCCGATGTCCAAGCAGGAGAGGTTCGTCATGTAGACTGGAGAAATGTGGGAGATAAATAGAGGGGTCCTGCAGCCACGAAGTTGGAGGGTTTTCTCTGGAGTGGCTTTCTCTTGGAGAAGCTTTCTCTTAGGAGAGACCTCCCGAGCTGATCACTGCTTGCTGCTGCCCCTCCTGGGGTTGACCCCGTGCCGCTTCTCCTGTGCTGACCCGGTGCCGCTTCTCCAGGACAGCTGCTTGCTGCTCAGGGCTGCCCATCACTGCCACTGTTCTCCCCGCGTCTGCCGCCCCTGCTCTTCTGCCTCAGACCGTTGGAGCCGCTTGCAACCGGACCGCCCCTGGGATCCTGGCTGGTGACTATCCCTGCTTTGTACAAACCCTTGCTTCTTTCCTATCTTTCCTATCGCACACTTTCCCTTCGCCATCACTCTTAGCAGTGTCTGCCTTCCCCATCTCCCTGGTTTATAGTGGTAATAAACTGGTCGGACCAACATTTGAATTGTTGTTTCTTAATCTCACACTGGGTATATACATAATCTAAGAACCTCGTCTCCCTCCTTTATATTGGAGCATGACACATGGTAGGCCATCAAAGTAGAGGCCCACTTTCAGGAAGATCAGCCTGGACTCTGAAGTTGATAAATGAGAACCAAGTAGCAGAGGGCTGGAAGAACTGGAAGAGTGCAGAAACTGCACACTCATGGGAATTCGTAGAGTAAAAGAGAACAGGTGGAGCAAAGAGTAGAATGTAGAAAAGAGTAAACAAGGGCCAGACATTTGTAAAACAGGTAGTCAGTATGCTTTTCTGGCCAAACTATGATCCTGCTCACCACAAACTCAATCACCTGGAATCTGAATTTGGTTACTGGGCAGAATCCATTGCTGTTTTATAACTATGTGAGCTGGTGAGCACAGAGAGTGCTGTGTACTTCTGCATCAGTGACCCTCTGTCTACAGCACTGGAGAGAAGGGGACTTGTCCATCTGTGTCTGTGTTTACATGACTCCTGTGTATAAGCTGCTGAAGGAAGCCCTTGGCCAGCAGCCTCCTGTGACCAACCATGTCAATGTCTGTCGTCTGTGTCTGTCTCTGAGAACATGATCAACTTCGCTGCTGGCTGAATCTGCAGAAGGGAAAGTGGCAGCTGTGTTCCTCAGCCTGTTCACAGACCCCAGCTCCCAGACACTGGATTAGGCACAGCAGCTGGAAGAGATGAGTGTGTTCAGTGCTGTGCTTTACCATCACTTTTATAAGACCCTGTTTCACAGTCCTTCAGATTACCTTTTACTATTTCTGTTGAAATTTAGTCCTTCTTGAACATGAACACATCTGGAAGAAAACTAAAAAAGAAAAAGAATAAAACAAGGAATATACGCTGTTTCTCATGGGTAATCCCAGGAACATCCTGCTTAAAGAAGAGAAAGTTAGGTTCATAAGGTTGGAAAGGACCTACAAGATCATCTTGTCCAAACATCCTCCTATCACTATCCCTACCCAAGTACTAAATCAAATCCTTTAGCACCTCATCTAAACACTTCTTGAACAGCGCTAGGGATGGTGCCTCAACCACCTCCCTAGACAGGCCATTCCAGTGCCTGACCACTCTTTCAGAAAAGAAATGCTTCCTCAGGTCTAATCTAAATCTTCCCTGGTGCAACTTCTGGCCATTCTCTCTCACTCTGTCATTATTTATCAGGGAGAAGAGGCCCACCCCCTCCTCACCACAAACCTCCTTCAGGAAGTGGTAGAGTGCAATAAGGTCTCCTCTGAGCCTCCTCTTCTCCAGACTAAACAATCCCAGCTCCCTCAGCCGCTCCTCATAAGCCTTGTGTTCCAGACCCCTCACCAGTTTTGTTGCCCTTCTCTGAACACGCTCCAGGGCCTCAATGTCCTTCTTGTAGTGAGGGGCCCAAAACTGAGCACAATACTCGAGGTGCGGCCGTACCAGAGCTGAGTACAGGGGGATGATCCTGCTCCTGCTGGCTACACTATTTCTAATACAGGCCAGGATGCTGTTGGCCTTCTTGGCCACCTGGGCACACTGCCAGCTCATGTTGAGCCGAGCATCAACCAACACCCCCAGGTCCTTTTCCTTTCTCCATTCTTCAAGCCATTCTGCCCCAAGCCTATAGCATTGCATGGGGTTATTGTGGCCAAAGTGCAGGACCCGGCACTTGGTCTTATTGAACCTCATCCCATTGAGCTCAGCCCAGCTGTTCAGCCTATCCAAATCCCTCTGAAGGGCCTCCCTACCCTCAGGCAGTTTGACGCATCCTCCCAACTTGGTGTCATCTGCAGACTTACTGAGGGTACACTCAATTCCCTCGTCTAGGTCATCAATAAAAATATTAAACAAGATGGGCCCCAAAACTGACCCTTGGGGGACACCACTCATAACAGGATGCCAGCTGGACTTAACTCCATTAACTACTACCCTCTGGGCACGGCCCTCCAGCCAGTTCTCTACCCAGAGAAGAGTGAACCTGTCCACACCACGGGTTGCCAGTTTCCTCAGGAGAATACTGTGGGAGACCGTGTCGAAGGCCTTGCTGAAGTCCAGGTAGACTACATCAACAGCCTTTCCCTCATCTACCTGTCTGGTCACCCAGTCATAGAAGGAGATGAGGTTGGACAAGCACGACCTGCCCTTGGTGAACCCGTGCTGGCTGGGTCTGATCCCCTTGTTGCCATGCATGTGTTGTGTGATCTCCCTCAAGATCATCTGCTCCATAACTTTCCCTGATACTGAGGTCAGGCTGACAGGCTTGTAGTTCCCCGGGTCTTCCTTAGGCCTTTCTTGTAGATGGGAGTCACATCAGCAAGCCTCCAATCTTGTGGGACCTCTCCAGATAACCAGGAATGCTGATAGATGGCAGAAAGTGGCTCGGCAATCACCTCTGCCAGCTCCCTCAGCACCCTTGGGTGGATCCCCTCTGGTCCCATGGACTTGTGGCAGTTCAGATGGAGGAGCAGGTCTCTGACTGTCTCTGCTTGGATCACAGGGGATGCATTATGTGCTCCGTCCCGGACTTCCAGGTCAGGGCAAGTACCCTGTGGACAACTGCTCTGTCTATTAAAGACAGATGTGAAGAAGGCATTGAGAACCTCAGCTTTTTCCTTATCATCTGTGGTTACATTCCCTGCCTCATCAAGTAAAGGAGAGAAATTTTCCTTAGTTTTTCTCTTGCTGTTAATATATTTGTAAAAGGGTTTCCTGTTCTCCTTTACAGCAGTAGCCAGTCTAAGTTCAAGCTGGGCTTTAGCATTTGTAACTTTCTGCCTGCAAAAGTCAGAAATCAGGATCTGGTTTTCTTAAAAACTTTGTGGTAAACCAAACTTACAAACGCATCAGATTTGTTATGTTATTGATCCTTCTCTGTTACTTGTTCTGCTTTATGCCCTGCATAGGTCAGGTTCATAATAGTTAACGTTTTGGAAGTGCCACTTGAGATTGCAGAACAGAATATTTCCTTTCTATCCAGCTTTCTGGCATCAAAATGCACAAGGATGGCCAACATTTAAGTTTTATTGCTAATATTGTTTTACTTGCATATAATATAAACTATGTGGCCAGTATTTAACAGAAAGAAAAAACAGCTTGTTGCACTCCTTCTGCTTCTTTTCAGATGCTGATGACTTTTATATAGCACTATATATATGATGCTGACTTGAACCTTGGCATTTCAAAAGATGGTCATAGCTGAACATGAGCCAGCAGTGAACCACATGGCCAAGAAAGTCAGTGATTTATACCAGAAACAGTACAGCCATGAAGACTAGAGAACTGATTTTTGCTTTGTACTCAGCACTGGTGGGGTCACATTTTGAATATCGTGTACAGATTTATGCAACTCACTAGTTGAAAGAAAGAAACTGAGGTATCAAAAAGCAGTGAAGATGGTGAAGAATTTGGAGCACAAGACTTATAGAGAATGGTTTGGGGAACTGAGATTGTTCAGTCTGGAGAAGAGAATGCTCATGGGAGACCTTATCACTCTCTAGAAAGGGAGATTTTTGTAAGGTGGCTGTTGGTTTCTTCTCCCAGGTAACAGTGGGAGGATGGGAGGTAATGGCCCGAAGTTGCACCAGAGGAGCTTCACAATGAATATTAGGATTTTTTTTCTCTGAATGAGTGGTAATCCATTGGAGCAGGGTGCCCAGGAAAGTGGTGAAGTCTCTGCTTCTGGAGGCAATGAAGAAACATGTAGATGTGGCACTTAGAGACACTTAAGTCTACTGTGCATAGCAGAAATGGGTTGATGGCTGAATAAGATCTTAGTGATTTTTTTCCAATGTTAATGATGCTATAATTCTGTGACTCTGTGATTCTATGTCAAAACGAAAGCTAATACAAAAAAATTTTGAAAGTCATTTTAATATTTTTTCCTGAATAAGAGTTTTCCAGTGTAAAATATGCTGTTGTATTTCAAATAATTTTCATCAAATCTTTTCATGTGTGCAAAAAATCCAACTATTGTCTTGTACTACAAACAGTGCTGCCAATGTTACTAAAGGATTACCAATTTCTTCTGAGTTTAGAAGGCTTCAGCTCTTGACATATTAAGCATATTAGGTTTTCTTTGTCTGACCTTTTCTTGACCTGCCTGCAGTAGTGTTTTCACTTGGTTTAGTTGTAGCAACAGTTTTTCCAATCACTGGGTGGTTATGCCTGCTTTTTTTTTTTTCTTTCACTCATTGTCCAGCCATAGATTTTGGAGAAACAAGATGATCTTCTGTGTAGAATTAGATATTTACGACTAATTATTTATATGGCCTCTAAAACGTACATATGCAGATGTGCAAATTAGGTGAGCCAATCAATCAATACATCATGGATTGCAGCAGGGAAAACTGAAAAGTAGTGGCTTTTACAGTGAGTGTCAATCTCCTCAGTGAATTTCAAGTTTAAAACTCTTTCTGAAATGGGTATTGCATGGGTGATCTGCTGACAAGGAATCACCTTATCTAAAGAAGTACAAAACATTGGTGAAAAATGAACAAAAAATTTCAAACTCAAGAAGTTACCTACTGGCTCTTGTCTCAGACAAGATTATCCCTGCCAAAGAGAAGAGAACAAAAGTAAATCAAATAAGTAAGCTTTTTTTGCTTTTGTTTTTGTTGTTGCTGTTGTTGTTTGCTTTCATTTTTTTCCTTCTTCAAGTTTTTGCTAGAGAATGCATTTTCTGGCATTGCTGATGTGTCTTGGGACTCAGCGCACAGAAATCCTCAGCACTTTCATGTCTCATTCCTAAGATCAGAGTTACTGTTTTTTTGTTTTCTTTTGTTATGGACTGTCAGTGCTGCACAGAAGAAGGTAATTTCTTTGATAACCTGTGCAGATCCCAGGGAGAGCTGTGGCTATCAGGACTAAGACCTTGAATTTGATTTTGTATTCTTTGGAGAGCCAGTACAGAGAGTAGAGCACTGGGGTCATATGCTTTTGGTTGCTTTCCAAATGTTCCATGCTATCACCTACTACTGGGAATTTTTTTTTTTTTTTGTTATATAGACTTGGAAATATTGTATAATTACATTAAAGAAAAAAATAATTAAAGGTACATAGTTAAGAGATGGGTTAGAAAATGGAATGAGAATATAAATATCAGAGAAGACATAAAAGAAGTTGTTTTGGGCAGCTGAATGTTAGTACTGAAGTTTCTGGGTTGAGATGAACAATACAATTTCCAAACACCAAATGCATTTAAGTGTGTGTCACGGTTTTATGATTTTTGTTATTGGTATGCCATGTCATAAAATCATATAAGGCACTAAGAGTTAAAGAGTTAATGTTCCAGTTCTGTGGGCTACCAAATTCCTGGGTACCGCTTATGAGAAGAACTAGACATCCCAAAGGTCTTTGCATTCCCATTTTCCACTTAGAGGGAAAGATAAAACTGCATGCAAGTTCTGAGACTGTCTTTTTTTCTACTGTTTGCCTCGGCAGTGGGTGCTTAATTCCATCTCACCTTCAGCTTTAGTTTCAGACAATCTCTCTCACTTTACTTGACTTATTAGCTTCATTTCCAATTATATTGTGTTATGTTATTTTGCATTCAGATACGTTATTTAGTAATTTTCCTCCTCAGATCGCTTCCTCTGTTTTATTTTGAGGCCCATCTCCCTACCCCTTTTCCCCTTTCCCCTTTCTTGGGGTGTGGGTCATTGGTTAAGGTACTGAGCCTTAACCAATGGTTAAGGTTAATTCTGGTTATAAGGTTAAATATGGTTAATTCTGAACCAGCCCATAAAACATTGACAGTATGATAGTAATCATATTAAAATAAGTGAAATTAAGCAATTTAAGCAATTAAATATATGTAGAGAATGAAGACCTGTTGTATATACAATTTGTATAGAATGTCAGAAAAAGTAATCACCTTTTCAGCAAAAGCAAGGAAACTTCAGAGTTGCCTCCTTTTTATTATGTAATCACATCCATCTACAAACCACTGTAGTTTTCAAATCCTGTAAACATTCAGTGTGTGAATAAGAATGCTCTAACTTGTGCCTATACATGGAAAGATTTAATAATCTCATCTCCCTTTTTAGAACCTGCTTCCCATATTTGATCCTTGGTTATAGGCTTAGTCAGACCTGCGGTCTCCCACTCTCCTTACACAAAACTCTATTGAGGTTTCTTAAACCACATTATTATTATGATCAGCCTGTTTGTTTTAACAATAAAGATGTTGCATTTGGGTTGAGGCAGTCCTAGATATGAGTACATTCTGGAAGAAGAACTCAGTCAGAGCAACCTTGGAGAGAACTTGAGGATTCTGGTGAATGAAAATCTGGACATAAACCAGTACTGTCTGCTTGCAGCCTGGCAATGGTATCCTGGGCTGCGTCAAAAGAAGGGTGACAGTTAGGAGATGGAGATTACTGTCTCTTATTACTCTGCACTGGTGAGTCCACATCTAATGTACTGTATCCAAGACCGTGACCCCCACTAAAAGAAGGATGCAGAACTTTTGGAGTGGGTCCACAGGAGGGTCACAAAGATGATCAAAGGGCTGGAGCTCCTCTCCTGTGAGGAAAGGTTGAGGAAGTTGGGCTTGTTCAGCTTGGAGAAGGCTCTTGGGAGACCTCATTACAACCTTCCTGTACTTGAAGAGAGCTTACAAGCAGGAGGGGGACTAACTTTGTATGTGGTCTGATAATGATAGGACAAAGGGGAACGGATTTAAACTGAAAGAGGGAATACTTAGGGTAGATGTTAGGAAGAAATTTTTTACACAGAGTGTGATGGAGTGGTGGAAAAAGTTGCCAAGAGAAGTTTTGGATACCTTAACCCTGAAGGCATTCACGGCCAGGTTGGATATTATCCTGAGCAGCCTGATCTAGTGGCTGGCAAACATGCCCATGAGGAAGGGGGATGGAACTAGATGATATTAAATGTCCTTTCCAACCTAAGTAATACTATGGTTCTATAGTATGATCTCTTCCTTCTTGAGTCTTTCCCTTTCTTTAAACTCCACCTCCCAGGCTAGCTGCTGTAACCTAAGAGTCTCCATGGAGCAGGTGGGAGTTAACAATTGCTGCAAGAAACAGCATACACGAGTGAATAAAAAACCTACTTCACTCCCAGCAGCATTCCCTCCCACTGTATTTCAGTATCATTTTGCTAGCGCTTGTCTTAGAAACAGACAATGTCTCTATTCAAAAATAGGTAAAACACTTGTATATTTAATCTACAGAATTATGGCTGACATTTTCGAAGAAACACTCCAACATAGAAATTTGAATCAAATAGACTAAGCCAGTTATATATTGCAAATATATTAGCCAACTGATCCGAAATAACAGGAAAATATTCAGCAGCCATACTAATTGAGTCTGATATCATCCCTTTCCCCTGTATTAAGCTGTGATCCTACTTTCATAACTACTGAGTTACCTACATATAAGCATCTACCTACAATGATTACAGGAAATACTCTGCACTCAGATATGTGTAATTTAGATGTAAAATAACCTTCTTCAGACACGACAACATATAGGAAAAAGTGTGATTAGGATAACCAAGCAAACTAGCCTACAAGAGCAAATACTGATAAAGGATTTTGACACGAGCCTGTATTACCTTTTAACATATTATCATTTCTTATGGTTCCAAGGTCAATGTCTCTTTCTCAAATAACATTTCGGACCTGTAATTGTTCATCTACATGCCAGCAATTATGGGTGAATTGATCAGCCAGTAATTAATGCTACGCTATTACACTTCTTAATTTGTAGATTATGCAGCTGTGAGCGTTCACACATTTTTAATTTGTATATTATACAGCCACAAATGTTTACAATGCCCTTTTTAATCTCCTTACACTACCAGTGCCATTATTCACTATAGATTAATGATACACCGAATGCTGAGGTTTATTTCATTTACCACTCTTACCAAGAGAGCTGTTAACATTACTGTGCTCTATTACTTAATGTCTTACTGCAGCTGCTAGTGAGCATTGGTTACCCTTTAATAAATTATCAGTTGGATATTTTCTCTTTCTTACTCTCTCTCTTAAGCACTCTTGCTACAGACAATATGACTCTGTGGTAATATCATACTTTATTTCTAAATTTATTTCAGGAGTACTGTTCCAAAGCATTTCAATCTTTTGTTCAAAACAATGGTACTTCTTCAGCTCTAAATGCTTTGCATTCTTCACCCTGTTCTTCCTTGCACTCTTCTGTGTGATTTCACTATCTTCTTCATATTATACTCTAAACTGGACAGCTAGCCCATAGTTTTATTTCAGGAAAAAAATATCTGCTCAGAACAACACTACAGAACGTCTTTAACCTAAAGGATGATGCCCTAGCCTGTGCAGAGCCAGTTACTTACATTGTTCACTTGAATAAGACACCACGAGAGTAATCTTGCATGCTACAGCTGTAGTCTGAAGTCTATCAAAACCAGCAAGACACATCAATTAAAGATTTGTTGCACAATTTAGAGAAAGCACTTAATATAACCTTTTTTGCTGTTGTTCTTTAATGTGGCAATCTCATTTCTAACTCTTGTAAAGTGATTTGTGATGCTTAGATGAAAGTCTTTCATATTGTTAAAATCTTAAGCTGAAAAAATATTTCACCTTCCATGACCCTCTTTCAAAGTATGAACCAATTATATATATATATATCTGTGTATGTACATATATATGCACATAACAAATGTTCTATTTGATGTTTATGCAAAACAGTTCCATTTTTTCCATCCTCTTTGTGACAAGATGAAGCTTTTTTAGTATGAGGAGAAAGCAAAACCTGTCTAATTCTTTCCCCTAAAATTAAAAGATTTAAACAGCTTCCATTAAAAGACTTTTCTGTACCTCCTTAGTAAAGTCCTGAAATAGTTCTAAAGAAAGCTGAAGAGATCTATTGCAATTCAGTGGCCAATAGAACAGATAAGTGAGAGCTAGCACTAGATTACTTTGCCAGCCACTTTGTAAGAAACATCCTGTGAAGTTTCAATTCATTTTTCCTTCTTTTTAAAATTAAAAAATCAAAATACCTTAAACAAAAAGTGAAGTATCTATTATCTCTTCAAGAGCACCTCTTGAAAGATAAAATATAGCTGAAGAACTTGCCTCTTGAGGTAAGATACAACATCTGACTGGAAATTTCCTTAGAAATCATAGTTAATTATCAGAAGTAAAATATCCATTATTAAACTCAATTGTTATATTCTTGAATTAACTTCCTTTCAAAAATATTTTTTTTCAGAGAAAGAAGATCCCTTTAACATGTAGATAACAAAAAAAATTAATTTTCTGTTGAAAAGCAGTTTTGAAGTGAAAAAAATCAATCAGTTCTGGTGGTTGAAATGGCACTACAGTGATTTTCAACAGTTAAAGAGTAATATTTATTGTCAAATTAACATGGGCATTGCAAGGATTAATGTTTACTACATTTCACTGGAAAGCTAAAATAGTTGTGTGCTGCCTCGAACAAATATGCCCCTGTGATAACTCTCGTGTTACATAGTACAGAGTGTTCAAAAGAATTCTGAGAAGAATGCTGAATATCATTGCTGATAAAGTCTTACAGAGGGCTCTTGCCAAAAAGCAGATGTAGAAAATACATGAGCATGTTTATGTAACATTATTTTAAAATTCTGTTTAAAAGTTTAATTTTAAAATCCAAATAATCTCTAAATTATTATTTAAATTTTTTTTTCATTAAATATTTTATTCCTCCCATTGATTGTTATTCTTCGCAACAGCAGAAAATTTCTATAGGCAAACAGAAGAGTATTTTTTCTGTCTGAAGACATAAAATATTTATAATTCCCAAGCTTTCTGTTTTCGACCAGTTCTCATGCACATGATCCTAATTTCTGTAATGTAATTGGGATTCTGTGCCTTTGACTGAAGAGAAGCGATAGACTGGTTCACAAGGTAGGGTCATTGAAACAGGAGACCTGCTTTTTAATTTCTTCTGGAAGTGGAGAGATTTTATAATCCTTCTTGTAGGAAACACTTGTAATTATTGTACTGCCAGATAAGAGTTTTCTAAGAAAAGGAAGTTATTTCAGACGAGTGCAGGAAAATTCATTGGCATTGTCATCAGAAGGAAGAGCTTTCAAGGCAGTTATGTAAAATACACTTCTGATCCTTGCTATTAGAAAGTACCTTGTCTACTGATTTTAAGTGGCTTAGCAGGACAATTCTTGTAAATGTCAGTTTGCCATCACTGTATGCTAACAGTGTGCTGGTCTCCATTCTCAGGCAACAGGCTCCTCTCAAGAAAGTTTGTTGTCACAACTAGCTGTTTGCTCTCTCTCTCTCTCTTTCTTTAATATATATATATATTTGTAATTATTAATAAGGAAAGATTTCACTCTCTCTGTCTTTGATCTTCAAAATTATGTTTGAGACCAGATATATTTTCTGAACTAATATTTCTCTTGTGTTTTTCTTCTCCACAGTGTATAACTCTTTACTTAGGAAAATGAGTTAAGAAATGACTTAAGAAATGAGTTTAGGAAATGCTCCAGCCTGTCATCACTAGGACATAATTTAGGTAAACATAAAGATAATATTCCCTTTCTTTATCGTTGTGCTACCTGTAAGGTTTTTTTTTGTTGTTGTTGTTGTTGTTTTGTTTTTTTCCCAAATAACTTCCAGACAAGGAGCAAAATATTTAGAATTTCTCTGAGCTCTGTAAATTAGTTTCTTTTCTTTCCTGTACTCCACATCTCCTTCATCACTGAGATTAAGGAGTTTATAAAATACAACTTGTTACAGCCATGAGGGATTACTACTATATATTATCACTCACAGCTCATTAACCCCGAAGCCCTGCTAACTAAGAAAATCCTCTCTAATGAGGTTTCTTTCACTGCACTAAAGAACAAAAGGTCTCAAAGTTTTGCCCATTACCAATCTTCCTCAAATTATATTCCCGTAATTAAAAACGAACTTTAAGGCCATTAAAATACAAATCCAAATTCCTTGTTCTCAGGAAAATCCATGTCTGCACTTTTTTTAATTATTATTTTCTTTGTTTGCAGAATATCTTCAAGCTGTCAAACAGAAGGGGAATGAGTTTCTAGTGTTTTCTACATTTTATAAAAACTGGATCTTACTTCCAAATTCTAATTCTCGAATGAACTACACAATTTCTGAGCATATTAGAACAAATTCAGTTTTAGTGTAAGCAGACTTACATTTTGTTGTCATTTATAGAAATCAGGCTAGTTTTCTTCTGGGTTAAATTAAGATTATTTGTCAAAAATTACAAATACATAGGATTACTCATCAGGCATAAAAGTATAAGGGTTCTGGAAGAGTCCAAATTACATTGATTTATCAGGGTAAGAAAAAAAATTCTATTTATTATTATTTACTTAATAGTAATACTTAGACGATCAAGAAGGGATTTAGAAAATCACTATAAGACTTCAATAAGAAAGAAAATATTTTTACAAAATAAGTAATATAAGCAATATTAATGACAGTGCCCCAGATTCCACTGTTATATGGCTGGAGAGTGGCTCTTCCCTCTTCTTTACATTTTATCCATACTTATTTCTGAAGCTACTATTATGGGCAGTCAAAGTTTTAGCTCTGTTATCATGAATTCACATTCAGGTCCTGGATGAAAAAAAAAGCATATCTATTTCACCAACATCTCCAAGATGCTAGTCCTAATATTTATTTGAAAATTTGATTTATTTTTATGTATTTAATGCTGGAGATTAGCTGAAAAACTCTGAAAAGTATATAATAGAGTTGGTTATGAGTTGATGAGAAGGCTCAAAGTAACTGATTTTTCAGCCTGTTGCACACGGTGCCTCGTCTATTACTTCAAAAATGCCTCAGAGACACTTTGAGCCATACAGATCCATATTGCCTCTGGTGTTCATTGTGGCCACTGTAAGAAATTGCACAGGCAGTGTTTTCTTCATTAATATTCTAGTTCATAATTAACTACTCTGAAAGTACTTATGGATTCTCCTAAACTAGGAAGACCACTTTCCACACTGACTGCTGTTGATTATGGGTGCCAGGCTTTGATTCTATTTCGCTCATACAAATAAAGGATAAGATGAATCTTGGGCAGATGCCTTCAGCAGAAGTTTCCTCAGAGAAAGATGCTGAACCTAAAAAAGCAACTGCTTTTACATATCAAATATGCTGTCTTTACAACAACATCTACTGTGACTCAGAACAGCAAAACTGCCAGTCTTGCTAGTTGAAACATGAAGCTAACAAGTCCTCATTTCTATTTTTGACTCTCCTAGTGATTTTGGCTGACTTAGGTAATTGTTCTGTGTTTTCCTCCTGCCTTTTCTCTCATTTGTTTGTTTCTTCAAGGTGTTCATTCCATAAACTGTTTTAAAATAAGCTAAATTGAGGAGAAGCATAATAGATTACAGACTGTAATTATATGTAATAACCATCACCAATTTTCTCCTTTGCTTTATGTATTCATCTTCATTTCTACTACTATGTTCATTTGTTGAAGGTATGCTTTCATGGGTTGTATAAAATGGTAGTGTTCAGTGAATGCTAAATGGGTGTTTTACACAATCTGTGCCTAATAATAATACTGTGAGTAGTTATGTGGTGGTCAGTCTGTTTGGAGCTTGTTTTGCTCCTTTGTATTGTTTTATTTGTTTTGATTTGAATTTTTTCCCTTGCTCTGTTTCGTGTCATGGTTGGTTTTGTTTTTGGTTTTTGTTTTCTTCTGCATTGTTTTTCAAAGAAGGCATAAGATAACCTTCTGTAATGCTAATAGTTCCGTTTCCATTTCTGAAAGATTTATTTTGGTTTTGCCTCCCTGGAAGTAGATATGTTTGTATATTTATCATTTAGCTTCCCTGACTCCCCAAAAATCTTTACATTTATTGTATTTTATAATGAAAGAAAAAAAATGAAGTGCATGTATCTGGACTACACAGCTAGATTTTGGTCCTGCACCTACTGTCACAACTTAAAACAAGATCTTCACTGAGTTGAATCCCCATCTGGTCTACCCAGAGGGGTAAGTGCATGTCCAGAGACATGTTTGCAACACTTTATGTTCCCATGTGATTATAGGAAGATTATGAGAATGAGCAACTTGCATTAAATGAGCTGGATCTTTTAAGACCTAAATGCATATAGCATTTTCAAAAAAGTGTAGGCAGCAGATTTAACAAGTGAACTAAATAGAAGCTTCCATCCACTTGAGACCTGTGATAAGCCTCTCTCAGCCTGAAGTAGCTTAAATGTACATTGCAGGAGGTTTTATTGTTAACCTCTTTCTGGCCTTCAACAAGTAGTCAATAGCTCTGTAGATTATATTCTCCTCTGCCATCCTGATTGCTAGGAGCATTCATCCAGAACTAAGCCACTACAGTAAACAGAACGGGGTGAGAATTTTTCAACAAAACACTTTTCCATCAGAAAAAGGTGATTCATCGAAACTGAAACCTTTCAGAGGAAAGGGCTGGTTTCATTGATTTTTGTAGTCGTAAAATAAAAAGTTGTGAAGGTATTGAAAAGTTTTTCTTATAGGAGGTTGAAGCAAATAGTACTTTCCAGTTCAGATAAGTATTTGGGAAAATATTAATGTAAAATTACTTCATCAGAGTTAATTTAATAAACAAAATATTTTTTTCTAGATTGATTTTCTAAATTAAAAACAAAGGATTTTTCTCATATTTTCAGCTTTTGAAGATTTTTTACGTTATTTTGAGCTAGGCCAGAATTTCTTTGATCAAATAGCAAAACATCCTCCCATGAGCCTATATAGAAAACAATAAAGTTTTTAACAAGGTTTTAGTTTCTTGCAATCAGTGTCTAGTGAAATCACTCAGTAGATAGTCTTCATCAGATGTGTTGTATACATCTCCTAGATTATAAATTGGCTTTAAGATATTATTTTGAATTATTCTGAGCAGACAAAAAATATCATTTATATAAATGTAATCTGAATAAACAGAGTATTAACTTTAGCATAGAGGAAAAATGGTACTTGAGTATGTTTCTGTGTCAATGAAGTGCCAAGATGAAAGTGTTAAAGTGTTACGTCATCATAATACACATCTATTGATTTGCCAGGTTGTGAAAGTAAAGTAAGAACAAGTTAATTTTTTTGTTTCTTTGAAGCCTGAAATAACTAGGACTTCACTAAATTTAAGAGTCAGATTAGGATATTAAAATGTTAAAGCATAAGATTTAAAAGCATTGTGAAAAGAAAAAAAAAAAGAAAAAGGAAAAAAGAAAAGGAGTGTGTGTAACAGGGGCAAAAAAGATCTCTTTTACTTGCAGAGAAAAATAGCATATGTGGTTTGCCTGCCTCAGCAGAAACTAACACAAGGTGAAAGATAGTGTAGAAAATGAATTGATCATAGAAAATTAATATGGACCTTCTGAGAAAGCAGATCTGGAAGTGTTTTTTGTAGATAATAGAGACTCATATGAAAACAGGCTGGAATACTGATGGTGAGCTTTTTGCAAACACCCTGGTGCTGTATGAGATAGAAAATGCACTGCCTGTTATCATCCAAAAAGGGCTTGTGCCCTTTTTATAAGGCCGCTTCATCCACTGAGGAAACCAGTCAAAAAGATCAAAGGCTGTGCTGGGTTTAGTTCTCCCCAAGAATCTGAAGCTGAGTGAAAAATAGAAGTAACCACAGTGTCAAACAACATAGAAAGCAGAGATCAACTAAAATATTCTGTTTTCTTCCCCATCACTAGCGTATTAGCTGAGTGGAGATAAAAGAAAGATCATTATGATCTTCATAATGCTAGCTATGAATTTGAGACACATGAACTGCAAAGCAGGAGATCTCTTGTAAGGTTGAGGGTTGTATTTACAACAGAAGGGAACAGTGGTTTGCCTAAAATTGGGGATCAGATTTCCTAGGGCTGGTAGATGGGGAATTATCAAAGGATGTAGAAATAACACTGGCAGTGACATATAGCACTGGGGATTGAGATAAATGTATTGTTATTCTCTGAGATACTGGAACAAATCTTTGAAAGATATACAGAAGATGATGAAAATGTCGAAACCAGGGTTTATCTAATTGCTTCAAATTGTAGTGAGACCCTATGTTGCTCTATGTTCTCCCTCAGCAACTGACATGCAATCACACACATTCCTAGCAACAACAAAGAGTATCACACACAGCCACTTCCATTCCCTTGAATTGTTTCATATTAGGAAATGAATTCTGATTATGTATAAGAAATTCCATGTTCATGGTAAATCCTGTCAGTATTAATCATACGGATGCACTCATGGAACTAGATTTCTGCCCTGATCTTCTCAATGACCAGGCTGTGCATGATGGGTTCTCACATTTAACACCAAACATCCTATGTGTGAATGTTCAAGTTTGTGAAAACAACATGGTCTTTGTTGTGCTCTCAAGCACAAAAACTGGTCTTCAATCTGTTTACAATGTGAATGAAAGTGTCAGTTCTTCCAGGGAACAGAAGTAATTATTGAGCAAATTTTTCCCAATGAGGAATAAATTCATGTTTGTCATATTTGTTTGTTTCTTTCTTTGTTTTAAACAGAAAATTTAAGAGAAAATTGCTCAAGTGGCATCCTCCATAAAAACAAAATTATTCTGTCCATTTTTTTTAGTTACTTTCCATCTCGGTATACAGCTATGAGTCTGACTGATCTGCTAGCTACCTCCTGAGCTGATTACTGCAGGATAATCTCTATTGATGTCCAAGGAAATGGGTAGTCCTGATCTAAAGGAAACAAGTGGTCTGGGGGCAGTTTAAAAGTAGATATGGTGACTTGATCTGTGACTCAGGGAAGTGGCGATTTTGTTGCTGAGGACTCTTGGTTGAATCATGCTAGCAAAGAAGAGAAAAAGAATCATGACAAGCTCAAAATGTAATTATCAAGAGAGAATAATAACTTGAAAAAGCATAGAATGATTGCAAATTAAGCTGCAACAAAGCATGTGAAACATTTCTGATATTTGAAACTCTGGTATTGTCTTGAACTCGCTGATTCAGGGGTTGGGATAACATACAGGAATGAGGGAGTGTTTTAATTTCTACTCTGAATTATTTATGAAAAATAAAAATCACACTATCACACTTCTCTGGACAGCTGTTATCCAAAATTGGACCCATCATTTTCTTACAAAGACTCTTCAACAGGTAGATTAATTTACTTGTGCAAAATAAAAAATAGAGTACAAATACTTTTTGCAAGATGACATATATTTTTATTACTTAATCTTTTTATGATCTTTTTAGGGCATTTTACTGTATACATTTTGTCATTATGAATGTTACCATATATCTGTATTAAATATTTGCTAGAAAGTTTGCATTGCAGTGGAAGGACTACATATAAATTAACTTGATATCATGTCATACTATATATTAATCAAATAAAACCATATTTTATCACAATAATTAAAAAATGAATAAATGTATTTTATTTATGGTAAGAAGCATATGAATTTAATCTGGTTACATGGTTCAGTTTTGTTCGTTTTTGTTAATTAATAAGTTAGGACAACTTTTTTTTTTCAGCCTTAAAATGCTACTTTTAATTTTTCTCTGTATCTTCACTGAAATTTCCCTGCTATCTCTGCTATAAGTAGCAGTAATGATGAAATGCACCTCTATATTCTCTTCAGGGTGGAAAAAATCATTTTATTAAAATTTGCTGAAAATGTGAAGCAATAAAAACAAATTTGGAATATTCCAATTGGTGGAGTATATTGGAATAAATTTTATTGTCCTTAAAAACATAATTAAAAACTATTTTCATTTGTTACATCTTGGCCTTTCTTTCTCCAGGGTTTAGGACAATCACACTGCAAACACAAACAGAAGATGTGCTTATTGATAAAAATATAAAGGTGAATATAATGTAATTATTGGTTGTGGACATTCTTTTCTTCCTAACATGGACAGCTGCATTGAAATTTATGGAACACTTACAGCTGAGTCATTAAGGAAAAGCAAACTAAAAAATAAAATATCTAAAATATTTGTATGTTTTTGGTAGGGACTGAGAAGGATAAACTTGTTCATGAATTCTGATTCTTTGTCAAATGTGCTTACTAGGTATATTTTCTAAATTTTGTTTTGACTTGAGGACTTATTACCATTTTAGTACTGACCACAAAAAAAAATTAGAAAGAATTCAGTGATACTCAACAGGGTACTTGGGAAGGATACAAAAAAATACAATAGATTCAGTGTCAGAAATAGCAAGGTAACACTTTCATTATTTCAGACAATCAGTTACTGGCAGTTTGATGTAAATATTATTAAGCTAGAGTAACAATATAACTGTACACATTAGTTTACTGTTGAGATACTCAGAGCTGAATCAACAAAGGATTGAAAATCTGAGCTTTCAGTAAACCCCATATTTGCCTAATCTTCTTAACTTTGTGTATTTAATCTAGTAAAAAATCTTGCATGGTTCTAAGTATTCAACACTCCGTAGGCACAAAATGATCTACATCTGGATCTTCCAGACTACTAGTTGTAAGAGGTTGCATATAGTTCTCTGCAAAATTCTCAGAAAGACATTTTCCTGAAATGTCACGAAGTCAATCGCAATTATTTAGAGAAGATGACATCTCAGGGAAAGAGAATGACCTTGACTTGATTCTACTTTTTATCTTTGACAGCTTATGCAAAGAGAAACTGATTGCTAAAATGCAGGATGGGCTGGAAAATGTCTGATTGTGCCTATGAGGAAAATAGCTGTGGTAGCTTCTGACCCTTATTGTGGGTGCAATAATATAAAACTGAAAGTCTGGACTAAAGTTGAGCCAGAGGAAAATCTTACCCCAAACATATCCAGATATTTATTTCTAGCTTATGTCTCCTGAATCAAGCCAAGTATCAGGTTTCAGGCATCTTGCTGTGCTCTGTTGTGTCCTGTAAATAGGGAACCTGACATTCAACTGAAGATGTTAAGTGTATTTGAAAGCCATATTTGGAGCATGAAAGTAAACCAAAAAATGTCAAGGCGATTCTCAATATATATAGGATTTCTGTTACTAATATTGTGCTTCTTCCAGTCTTTCATAATAGAACTTTATAGAATGAGCTAATAGGAATTGGAAACAGAGATTTGATCCTCACCTATTCATTTTCTATGTGAATGCTCTAATAAAAACTAGTATTGCTATCCCTAGTGTATAATATTTTGTGTTCTTTCCTGGTCCTACCATTGAAAAATGAAGCAGGTCCAGAGAACTGAGAAATTTTATGATCTTTTGGGACTTGAAGATTGAGGGGAGGACTTAATTAGACCATAAAACACAAATTTGTTGTAGTCCTTGTAAAGGTGTAACACATAAATATAAAAAATATTAACACGGTATAAACTATTCTAAGTACTCCATGTTGATTAACAGTGAAAGATTTCACCTTTTAAAATAATGGCAATGCCAGTTGTGGAATGTGAAGAGTGCTTTGAATTACAATGAACTCTTGAATGCATTAGCCACAATATCAAATGCAGTCAAATTAAAACGTTCCCTTCTGACATTTTCAATTAAACCCCATCAAGCTTCCAAACAACCTAGGAAAACTAAATAGACTGTGAGCTAATGGGAAAAGGCAGCCTGACATCTTCTCCTTCCAAAAATCAGATTAAGCATCAATACTGTTGCAAAGATCTGTACCAGAACATTAAACAATTAAGAACTTGCATAACAGTACTGACCAATGGTCTATCTACTCCTGTGCTGTACCAATTGCTTGTGACAGAGGCCAATACAGAATGCAGCAGAGGAAGGAAGAAAAGTAATAATATAATATAAGGTCTTGAAACTTTAAGATTTTCTTTTCATTCAAGCTATTTTTGTGTGTGTGTGTTTTCCTTGACCTACCACTGCAGTATGCTTCATGCTTACCATCACAGCACCTTTTTGAGGTTAAAAGATTGCAAAACATTTTATGGAAGTGAGAAGCAGGAAAGAGCATGGTTGACTCAAGTTGAGAGAAAATTTCTGAAACACTGTAGGAAAGCTAAACCCTATAGTTTGAAGACTCATTTAGGACAACTGTAGTGATTGCTGCTCACAAGCTGTATGGAGATGTTTCAGTCTGTCAAGTCTGTCAAAAGTCTTACGTGTTGGAGAATGGAGGAAAACAGTTGGTCCAGGAATTATCTATAGGAGACTCAGGGACAGGAAAATGGTTGCTCAGGGGTCCTGTTCTTATATATTGATCTTGGGAAATGTTCTCTGGTGAGTGAGGCCATGAAAAGTAACAACAGGAAACAACTTTCTGCATATAGGTATTAAGTTCTAAACACAGTAATATTCTGGAGCCTAGCTCTACTTCTTCCCAGGAGTAACCTTAGAGTTCAAGCTGTGCTTGAACTGACCTCTAAGTCATCTGACTCACAAGCTACCTCTGGATCTTGAAATAGAACATACCTCTCAAAACTGTAAAGATGTTGGTAAAATTGTGCAACTATACTGAGTAAAAGTCAAAATACAGAGAAAGAGAGCAGGAGTAAGGATGTATAGCAGAGTTAGATGCTTTTGCTTACATAACATACACTGAAGGACAGTTCACCTTGTTTAGAGATGTGGTTAGACTCCAGTTTCTACTACTGTGCAGGGTTGTTTGTCTCTCCTCTTTCTTTTCCTCTTCTTCCTTTCCCATTCTTCTTGTGATTGACTGTGCAGAAAAGCTGTCTTCAGTTCTGTGAGGATGGGAAGGAGAGAGAGAAAGAAGGGGAGGAAAATAACATGTGCTATTCTTAGAGAAAGATGCTGACCTTCTGGTCCTTAGATGAAGTTAGTCAGAGGCAGACTATTATTCTCTAAGCATGTTTCAAATTCCTCCTAAGAGAAGGAATAGGGAGAATAAGCTCCTCATTTTAAGCTGCTTCAACACAGTGAGCAACTAATCCAAGAATGGGCAGAAGAAATACCAAGGTTTTTTTGTTTGTTTGTTTTTGGTTTTGTCTGTTCATTTTGTTTTTGTCTTTGTAATGGTTTTACTCATCCAATCTCTTTGTAAATAATCACTTCTGATGCTTAACATTTATAGTTGTATCTGTTCTGCAGTAAAGTCAGTAAAGAAATCCTAAATGCATGAGAGATGTTTACAGGTCTACTTTTAGTATGGTTTAATTTAGTACTTCTCAAATCTCAAATGTGTTGAAGATCAGGTAAAAGGTGAAAGTTTAGCTGATTAACATTAATTCTAAATGAATTCAAGGCAAAATAGAAAAATGAATGAGTACATATTTTTGCCTTATTTCCCATAGGCTTTGGAAAAGAGTAAATAGATAGAAACACTTGTAAAATAAGTATTACTGCAATTCAGTCTAGACCTTTATTTTATTTAGTATTTTTGAATTACAATTCTTTCTGTACAACTTTCTTCATTTGCATGCTGTCTTTGTCCATTAAGCTCTCAGAGCACCCAAGTAGGATGAGGCAAACTTCTGGCACTGTTATATTTCTAAAAGAAGCATGCATACATAGCTAATAACATTTACATCACAGAAGCATAATAAATCAATGCAAAATTGAGTGAGTCGTACTGAGGGAAAGTGAAAATAAAATTTATGTTCTGAAAGACCAACTGAGAATTGGATATTGCCTGAGAACTGAAGTATGTCATATTTTCTGCACGCAGAATGGAAAAAAGTTATTTTGTCTAATCTGGGGTTCCCAAAACAAGTAGGATGTGGAGCTGTAGGAGTGGGTCTGAAGGGGGGCCACAAAGACGATCAAAGGGCTGGAGCATCTCATCTATGAAGAAAGGTTGAGGGAGCTGAGCTTGTTCAGCTTGAAAAAGAGAAGGTTCTGGGGATATCTCTTGCAAGTACTGGAGTAGTTTATAAGCCAAAGGACCAACTTTTTACGATCAACAGAACAAGGAGGGATGTCTTCTAACTTAGATTAGATATTAGGTGGAAATTCTGTACTTGGAGAACTGTGAGGCACTGGAACATGTTGCCCAGAGAAGTTGTGGATGCATTCCACAACATTCCTGGAGCATCCAGAGACCAGATGGCATGGGGCCATGAGTAGCCTGATCTGTGACTGTGTGAAAGACAGAAACTGTTTTCTTTGTTTTGTCTCAAAGCTTGCTACGTGAGGCTTTTCTGGTGATAAGACTCTAAGTAAGAACTGCAGGTTGTCTAGGTGGGTGTCACCGTGCCACAGTGCCTCTGCTTATTGTTGTAAAGATAAGCAGAAGCAGGGACAAGCCTGTCTTTTTCGGGGTTCGGCTTGGAGAAGCTGATCAGTGCAAAAGACGATGATGCTTGTGCATGGCAACGAAGGTACCACTCCCTGCTGGCTTATCTGTTGGGCCAGGTATGTCACACTAACAGAGAGAAAAGAAAAAAACTGAGAAGCAGGGGATAAAAGACCTTCACTAAACTAACAAGAAGAACTCCCCCAAAAAAAAAACATCTTTGATGGAGAACTCACAAAGAGCAAACGGAGAATTCCCTGAGGGGAGAAACTCTTCAGACAAACCCTGTGGCCTGATTGCTGTGAAGCTTCCCGGCTTTCTCCCACCACCCACGGTGACCAGAGAATTCCTGAGATCAACAGACCTACTACGGACCACGGTGGTGATTATATCTCTCTTGGTTTCTATCAAGACTCCTTCCTTTTTTATCCCTTTTCTATAGCTCACCTTCCCTTCCCCATATACCTAAGCAACTAGTATTCGTAATAAACTGGTTGGGCTAGCATTTGACCCGCTGTGTCTTAAACTCACCATTGGGTATACATATACATATAAAGAACCTCGTCTCCTTCCTTTATATTGGAGCATGACAGGCTGGCAACTCTGCCTGTGGCAGGAGGTTTGGAACTAGATGATCATAAATGTCTCATCCAACCTAAGCCATTCTATGATTGTATGATTATATGATTTCTTCATTTACCTTTTTTCTGCACTGTCAGTTAGAGTTTAACACCTTTCAATATGAATACAACAAGCATTGTATCTAATTTTGGAACCTACTGAGATTTATAAAATCAAAATTAAAAGAAAAAAGTGTTATTCAGAAATAATTGTTTTCGCTTTTGTACTCATCCTAGCCAAGCAAAATCTTCCCAAATAACAAAACTGATAGCACTTAGGGCAATTCTGAGATGTTATCTGCCATTATTTGGATGAAGTATGAAAAAACCCTACTTAAACACAACTTTTAAAGACAAATAAATGAATATAAGGGATAACATGGTGACTACAATAGTCATCAGAGAAGACAGACTTGTGAAGACCATAAACTTCAATCTTTGAAAGCACTAAATATATACTTAAGTGTATGTTATGTCTACATATTTATGCCCACAATATCTTGAACTTACTTTTCTTCAAAGTTTGTTTGTGGGTAAATTAATCATAAACAAGTGTTCTAATCACAGTCAGAATCCCGTGCTGCTAAAGAGCTGTGCATAAAAACTCAATTATCCTAAACTCAGTGGGAGACATTAAAGGTAAGAGAAGAAATGGTAGTATACTCTAGTAAAGTTGTTTGATTAGTATCACACAAAAAGTTGGTAGATATCCAGTAAGATCAAGATTTTTGACTGCTAGCTGAGTCCCTGCTGGCATTATTACTTCTGATTTTCCTTAAGCAGAAAACATAATCTTTGAAGGAGTACAGGAAGAAAGAAAACCAAAAACTTTTGTTTTTTAGCGAATTACCAAGCAAGATATTTTGAATCAGATATCCAAGGGGACTTGATTGTTGGAACCTCACTGAAGGTGGGATTTAGTTACATGTAGAAAAAAACTAACTTCCTTCTCAAGAATAAGACCTGACTAACAATAATTGCAGTCTCAGCAAAGTATTGTTTTATACAACTATGAATCTATGAATTAGAAGCTGTCTATCCATCCATTGTTTTATATAGTTATTTTCAAAGCAATTCAATAATAAGTCTCACAACATTTTCTACCTGTAATACTGGATTGTGCCATATTTGTGATTTTTTTTTTTAATTTTATTTTATTTTGTCCTTGTTAGATGGTTGTGTTATGGAATAGATCAGACCACACTTTTTGCTTGTCAGATAGTATTAATTTTTGATGTTCTGTCATCTTTCCCTAGTGCTTTGGATCAAACAAAGGCACTGTTTAAATAAATAAAATGTAATGCAATTAAACATTTTCCCTTAGCTGTTAAGATCAAGGCAACTAATAATTACCTGATGTAACACTTTTAAAACCCATGACAGACATTTATATATTTTAGCAATTACTGTTATAACATTAAGCTGTTGAGCCAAAATCTGCTCATATTATTCAGTTAAGAAGATCATAAAACCAGTCGAGGTAAGATCAGCAGAAATCATCCCATCACCATTATTAATGCAGTAGAAATATTTACAGCTTTTCAAGGCTGGAAGGAACAATTATAGTCCAATCTCATACTCCTCCTCTTGAACAAAACCCATTAAATTCACATAGCAATACCAGCTCTCATTTCAATATCTTGAAAACAACCTCTGTTATTTTACAGGTCCCCGGCTATGAAGACAGGACAACCTCCCGTACCAGGGATTGAGTGCTAAACCACTGACTTGAGTAGGAAGTCACACAGGAGGCCTGAGAACAGTTTTCTCAGATCTGTGCAGAAGACTTTAACACTATGGATGTAATTTTTGTTCCTTGACTACAATAGCATACTTAAATCATCATTCCTATTTACTGTTGATATAAATTCTGTGAAGATAAAAGTTATTACAATGATAAAAGTTTCATGAAGAAGTGTGGTATACCAGCTAAATTTGCACTTCTTTCTACCTCATATTCTTTTCCTAGAAAGATTTGCTATATATAACTTAGAAGACTTATATAACTATATAACTTAATATAGTTATATTAACTATAACCTTAACTATGTAAGACTTAGAAATGAAATACATAATTGTTTTGAGTCCATGTTGGAAATAGAGCATTTTTTCTTATGGGGGTAAGAATCCACCCCTCTAATAAAAGGAATAATGCAAGTAAACCAAATAAACAAGTTAGTCCCTAATTTTACTGCAAATTTTCCTCTAAAATATATATTTTCCTGTAAAAATACATATACACATATGCACATGCACTCATAGATACTCATGAAAATTGTCCCCATGATAAGAGCAACTGTGGGAAACCAGATAAACAGAAATCCCTTCAGATTTTTATTTAACTTACTGACTTAGACACTCAGCAAGAATATCCATATTCCTCACCCTGCTATGACTGATTTTCTATGGTGATATTTTCTGAACTCCAGAACTGTTTGCTTTTATATGGTGAGGCCCACTGTCCTATGATTTTTGCCATTAAAGTTCCAAAGAACCTCATTTTCTGTTTAAGATTTAGTTCAAGTCCCAAGAGAAACAAGTAAGAAAACAAACAAAAAGATATGCTTTGTACCAGAAATTCTCAGGATCAGGTTAACTCAACAACTGTTCACTTTTGAAATGTTAAAGGAACATTTTACCTCTTTTGAATATGTTAGCTGCGCTGATTAACTACATTTCATTTTTGCAAATTAAAACAGGCTTGGCCTCACAGTTTCTTTCAGTATATTAAATTTAATGGCCAACTATTGCTCTGGATGAACTTTTATATCCCTGTGAAGTGCTGCATGTGGCAAGAAAACAACTGTATTTTGGGATGTGTGACAGCAGGAGGACCTAGGCACCATCACAGTGAATGAGGCTTGACCATCCTGCAGACAGATCTGAGTCTTTACTTCTTTGTTTTAGTTTACATGCAATCTTCCTGTGCTGTGTTGAAAAGCAGAAAGTAAAAAAAAATAAAAAATAAAAATAAAAAAATCTCAGAATGCCAAGCATAGGAAGCATATTTTTAAGGCTGGCATGATGTAATTCAATTATTCACTGTGAGATCGAGCTTGCCGTAACAGACACACTATGCTGAAGGAACCACACGATGAGAGGATGTGGGAGTGGAGACTACAGGCAGCGTCAGGTCCCTGCCTCCCTCCCCAGCTTTCTGCTCCCTCCCTGCAGTAGCATAGCCCCGAGGTTCTGCACCAGTTGCTGGCCAGATGTTTGAGACTGCATCCCTACAGGAAGGATGTGACTATCCCCTGGGAGTTGAATGACAACAATCTGTCAACCAGGCATCAGCTTTTTTTTTTTTTTTTCCCATACTCGATTATTCTGCACCTTATGTCACTGTTTTTAGCTCCTAAATTGCCCATTGTTTATTTCTGTTCATTCCTTCCATCAGTATCTTTTAATTTTAATGACATTCCACTGCTGTGACTGTTCTTCAGTGTCGTCACTGCTTTCTCCAACCCGAGGCAGCAGGGGGAAAGACAAGGAGAATGAGAAGGAGGGAGGAGGGAAGGCAAGGACATATCAATTACTCAAAAAGATCCAGAGGTTCAACATGTGATGACACTGACAGTAGGAAGTATGATAAATGCAGTGATTTACATCTAACTCCCATTAGGTAGTTGCAGAAAATTATGATAAAGTGATTATTTACAAGGAAAACCTTTACAACTTAATTAAATAAGACTGTGTTTCTGATTCGAGAGGACAGAACGGATATAATAAATAGGATTTCTTTCTATTTTTTTTTCCTCTGATCAATGGCAATACACATTCAGCTACTAAATATCCTGTTTTCTTTCTCTTCCTCTTCTATTTGCCACTTACAAAGATTCTACCCACAGAACAAAAGGGCAGAAAGGCATCAAGGAGCATCAGTGTGGGTGTTTATTACACATCTGAGCTAAGAAATATCTTGGTGTATTGCTCAGAGCACCCTGGTGCTCAGCTGCTGTTCTGTTGATTTGTAAAATGCTTGGAGGAGAGGAAGACTTCTGCAGAAAGGATCAGGAAGACTTTTTCACAAGAGATTTGGAGACGGTGTCTAATCCTACAAGAACAGAAAATAAAATTACCTTAATTTTGTTTTCTCTTTTGCTGATTTGCTTTCTGGTCTCCAGGGTTTAGGACACAATTAATTGAATTACGCCCCTTCCTTTGATTCTGTTAGGTAGGATCAGCAGAGGCACACAGATTAAAGCCCTCACAAATATTACACAGAGAAAAACATCCTTTGTGAGTTATCCTCACTTAGAGCATTCCCTCATGTAATTGTCAGAGCTCAGATTTCTTAATTTTCCAGATACAGCAGAAAATACACCATTTCTCTACTAGAAGACTACTGACGAGGATTTCAGGAAACAAAAGCAATTTTAATAACAGTCACTTTTGAAATGTTGATTTATCTTGCTAGGGAAAGTTTGTTGAATAGAAAGACAAAACCACAGTTTTTACACTATGAAGATTTCACACACATGCATGTGCAGCCCTCCTATATGTATGACAGAACACCAGGTCACAGATCAGTCTTCATGCCTTCATCTTTCCTTAGCTGCTGTAAAATGCACAAAGGTGTCCAGCAGTGCTTCTTTGGGAGCTGGTGCTCACAGCGCCTTGCTTGATCCTGTTACACCTAAAGAGATTTAGGGATAGAACTTAGATACCTCTTTTATGGACTAGTGGATTTTGCTTCCTTTAATATTGGTGAAGGGAGAAAGTAGGCAGTTCTGGCAATAAATTGGTTTTTGGTGACATCTGCTTCACCAAGTGAAGAACAGACCCCAGGGTTTCAAGCCTTCTAGAGATATTCTGGGTAAACACCAGAATTAGAGTGGGACCTTCAGTCCAGAAGTCCAGATGTGCAGCCTTGAACAGGCAGCTCACAATGTCTGTGAAGATGTAGCTGGAGGAAGGCTTTCCTGCAGTCTGTGCTGGGAACCAGCAACAACACTGGCTCCAAATGACTGTCTCAGGAGATAGGAGAGTTCATAGATCAAGATCCTCTCTTTATAGTCCAGGATTCTAGTTGCAAATAATGGGATTTAGGAAACAGAGGTTTGATGAGGCAGAACTAAATAGCCTTTGTGAAGCATTACCAGGGAAGAAAGTTGCAGCAAGTAGTCATTAAGTGGGAGAGATTAACAGCAGAGAGCTGCAGTTCCCAGTGCAAAGCCTTCTCTTTCAAATTTGTGAGGGTGAGCAGAGCATTGTAATATTCCCGTTTCCCATTCTGTGGAACATAGGTGGCAGTCCATTGAGATTTTAGGGGAGCAATGTGCTTGACACTGCACAGCAGCACTTCCCCATAGTGTTACTCAGGGAATGAGAACGTGTAAAACAGCCAGACAAACAGCCAAAATCATTTAGAAAGGACAGAAGGTAAATATGTCATTTACTGTCTGGGCTGGACACAGGCTGACATCTATAGACTGACAAAAATGCTGGGGATTCTCTAATAACCACAAATGGTCCTGATTCATTTTCACTCTCCAGCCAGCAGGCAGTTGCAGCTACAAATGAAGTGGAAGTGAAACTGTAGACATGATGCACTGTGATCTATGATCATTATAAGAAAGAACATCAGAAATCCTTGAAAGAGAAAGAAATCCCCTATGGGCCTATTATGCCTGCTCCTTTTGTTTACCTCTTCTTGAATTTCCTATTATTTTCAGCTATGATTACATATCACAGGCATCTCCAGCCCGTAACTGACCTTATGATTTAGAAAGTGAATAAAGCAAACTGCTGAAAAAGTATAAATTAAATATGTACATTAAGGGGAATAGATAAAAACTGTGTTATATATTTATAAATCTATATGTGTCTCTCTATATATGCAACTTCAAAACTACTCAGCTGTGAAGGAGTCTTAAAAATATAAGGAAAGAAGACATCTGGATTTTGCTCTATGCATCTTATCTGGCCTTCTATACCTCACCTCTAGGGATAGCTCTTAACCATGAAAATGAGGTTGCATTAATTTCACTCTGGGATCAACCAGGGGAAGGACACTGAATATTAGTCGTCAGGGCTGGGTTCTCTTTTATATTCATCCGCATGCATTAACCTTCATCTTATTTGTTGAGTTAGGCTGCTTTTTGTATATCATGAATAATTTCATTAAGCATTAAGAATTTACCCACATTGTATCTTTGGTGGTATTTTTGTTGTTGTTAGTGGTGGGTTTTTTTATTTGTTTTGTTTAGTTTTTGCTTTTTGTTTTGTTATTGCTTTGTTTGTTTGTTTGTTTCATATTTACAATTTGTAATGCATAATAAATATGTAATATGCAGGGTATGATTCCTCAGGGTTTACCATTATCTAAGTCTGTCATGTCCTATAACCTTTCTTAGCTTATACAATATTCAGTACTTTAATGCAACGTCAGTGCTGTTATCATGGGTTGATGGCAAAAGGACAGCCATCCTGACACACTCCACTCACTAATAATGTCTATTTTGATTTTATTAGCATGTAAATGCTTCTGGATTTAGGCAATATCAGTGGAAATGTGTTAAAAATACTTGCCAGTGTCCTTATATTCAGGGTTAGAAGTATAAAAACCTGGAGCGAGGAGAATCCTCCGGTTGCATAAGATGCTGGATTTTTGGCCCTAAAAATACATAAGTTTAGATGATTTTAGACTATATTCAATGATGCAGTCTTTATTCCTCAGTTTTTTTTAAAGGCATTTCCTTCAGTTCAAGATAGAAACAAAGAAAGAATGTCTAGATGTGATTTATTCATTTTAAATAATGAGGAGGAATTTCAGAATGTCTGAATAACGTTTCTGACTCAGAAGAATCACAGAATCAAAGAACTGCACGACTGGAAGGAACCTCTAGAGATCATCTAGTCCAAACCCTCTGCCAAAACAGGCTCCCTAGAACACGTTGCACAGGTAGGCCTCCAGGAGGGTCTTGAACATTTCCTGAGAAGGAAATCCATAACCTCTCTGGGCAACATGTTCCAGTGTCCCATCACCCTTACTGTTAAGAAATGCTTATACACATTTCTGAGGAACTTCCTATGCATCAGTTTGTGGCCATTTCTCCTTGTCCTGTCACCACACAATATTGAGAAGATCCCTTCCTCATGCAACTTTGATATCTATACTGGTATTTATAGACATGGATCAGATTCCCCCTGAGTCTTCTTTTATCAAGGCTGAACAGACCCAGATCTCTCAGTCTTTCCTCACAAAAGTGGTGCTCAAGGCCCTTTATCATCTTTGTGGCCCTTCACTGGACTTCTTTGAGTAAAATTGTAAAATACAAAGTTAGAAGTACCTGACTTGACCCTGTAGCAAGCCATAATGTCTATGCATATTCAAATATGCATCAAGCAGTTAACATGTTTCTTGATCACATGGTTCAATGACATGAATAATAAATAATGTAGCTGAAGCTTGTTGTATTACAAAGTGGGGAAGCTTAAATACATCACTAAATAAAGATTGATGTATCCTTTATCTTTACTGTTATCTGTGATTTACATATCAAACGTTTCACAAAAGAATGTAAGAATCATTTTACTTTTTTAGATCTGTTACAATCATATGTTTCTGTGTTAATACCTTTAATTCTGATCTCAGAAAAATGTTAAAAAGTCTTTAAAAAAAAATAGTTCTCAGTATTGCTGAAATGTTTTGTTTTGACATTTTCAATCAAAACAAAATGCTTCCAGATTTCCAGATCAAAATATTTAATTTTGGTGTGTTAAATTAAATGTGAATGTCTCATTTGGAGTCAGTTCAATAGTAAACTGCATCTGGTTACAGTAATGTTGTTCCTTATGGGAGCAGGAGTTGGAGTGCCAAATACCCTCAATCCTCCATATAAAGTATGTATACTTACTGGACTATCTCCTCCATGATGTCTGATGGTAATACGTTCTCCATAATACACTGCAATTCTCAGCCAAGATCATAGAGCCTCTGTTTGTGACATATTTCAGCCAATCAACCCACTCTACATATGAGAAACCATAGACTTCAAAGATAAAAGCAATAAGTGAAAAAAGACAGGAAAAAACTTCAAATCAACAGAAAAAAGTTCTTTCAGTATTTCATTTTCTATAGAAACTAAAAAACAAACAAAGAAAGAAACAAACAAAAACAAGGGATGCAGAGATGTTGTGGTTTACATTTGTTTGTTATTTTTTTGCCAGCAAATCTTAAAAAAAAACCAAAAACATTAATGAACAATGGAATCACTTAACTTGAAAGGTATCCTTAAAGATCATCTACATGTTGGTATTCAAGGAATCTTTAGACATGTGTTGTGGAACATGGTTTAGTGAGAACAATTGGGATAGGTGATAAGTTGTACCTGATAATCTTATAGGTCTTTTCTAACCTTGGTGACTATACGACTCTATGATTCTACAGTCCATTTCTCCTGAAATAAGAGAGACATCCACAGTTCAATCATATTGCTCAGAGCCTGGTCCAATCTGACTTTGAATATCTCCAAGGATGACTCCTTCGCCAACCCTCTGGATAACAAGTTCCTCTGCCTCACCACTCTGAAATATTTGCCCTTGATTCCAGTCTAAATCTTGCTTCTTTTAGTCTGAAACCATTTATTCTTGTCCTACTGCAAAAGACCCTACTAAAGAGCCTGTCCCCTTCTTTCCTATAGCTCCCCTTTAGATACTGAAAGTCCACTCTCATATCTCCCCAGTTTTCTCTTTTACAGGCTTAACCACAGATCTCTCAGCCTGTCCTCATAGGGAGGATTTCCATCTCTTGGATTATTTTTATGTCCTTCCTCCAGATGTGCTCCAATAGTTCCCACATCTCCTCTACTGAGGACTGCACATCTGGATGTAGTACGCCAGGTGAGGTCTCACAAGTGCAGAATACTGAGCAGGATCACCTCACTTTCAGTATGCTAGACACACTTCTTTGGATGCAGACCAACATGGCTTACACTAGTACCCATAGTTCTTTTCAGCAAGGTTGTGCTCTATCCTTTTGTCTCTCAAGTTCATAGCATCATAGAATCACAGAATCACCAAGGTTGGAATAGACTTATAGGACCTCATCCAGTCCAACCATCCGCCTATCACCAATAGTTCTCATAAAAGCATGTTCCTCTACACAGCATCTAAATGTTCCTTGAGTACCTCCAGGGCTGATGACTCCACCTCCCTAGGCTGCCCATTCCAGCGCCTGACCACTTACTGTACTGATAGCATGGGATGTAATTACCCAGGTCATCCAATACTTGTTCTTGGATTTCTTGAATCTTATGTGATTCTTCTGTTTGCACAGCTTGACTTGTCTAGGTCTCTTTGAATTATATCCTGTGCCTCAGGCAGGTTGATGGGACCACACAGCTTGGTGAAGGGTACACTCAATTCCATTTATCATTTATGAAAATACTAAAGGTCTTCATTCCTTGAGGGACAGCAAGCATCACAGATTTCCATTCAGACATTGAATCTTTGACTATTACTCTCCATGTTGGGACCTTGCAACCAGATCCTCCTCCATTGAGCAACTCTCCTGTTAAATGCAAATCTTTCCAATTTGCAGAGAAGGATGTTAGCAGGGACAGTGTCAAAGGCCTTTACTGAAGCTCAAATAGATTACATCAGTGGCTCTTCCATTGAACGTTGATTCAGCTATAATAGAAAGCCACTAGTTGTTCAGTCAGTAACTACTTGTTTGTGGTGAAGCCATACTGTTTTTTCATATCACCTCCTTCTCTTCCATATGCATATCTTCCAGGAGGATGTACTCCATGATCTTCATTGGCATAAAGGTAAGGCTAACAGCACAGTAGTTCCCTGGACCATTCTTTTTAGTTTTCTTAAAAGCAGGTGTAACTCTGCCTTTTTCCTAGTCACCAGGGATTTCATCTGATTACTAATACTTTTCAAAAATTATTGGAAGTGGCTTACTAGTTATGCCAGCCAATTCTCTCAGGACTCAGGGCTGCACCTCATCGGGATCCATAGACTTGTGGATCTTCGGGTTCCCCCAGTTGGCCACAAAACTGATCTTCACTTATGGCCGTAAATGCTCCCTCGTTCTCACCCACCCATTTGAAGGATGTGTGAAGAGCAGTTGTCAATGAAGACAGAGGCAAAAAAAAGCTGCTGAGTACCTCCTTGCTTGTTGTTACCATTCTATCTGAATTAAATGTAGCTGCTTCATGATCTCATATGTAATAGGTAATAGTCTATAGGCTGTGCCAGTTTCCTGGTGATAACTTTCACCTGAGTACCATAAGGGCAGTAAATTTCTCTAAGAGAGTCAGGTCAGCATACTAGGTGTTCAGTTCCCTGCTTGAAGAGTAACATACAAGCAGTACCCTTTTAATCTTCTTTGAGATATAGCTTTAATACTGAAAGAAGGTTTTTCTGGTTCTGGCTTTGTTGGTTCCTCTAGCTTAGATAGGCATTCCACATCCAGAACCTCATACCTTTTATACAGAGGAACTTACGAGGGTGAAGGTGGAGGTGGGGGGATAAAGTAGGGATAGAGGTGTTTCAATTGCAGCTCCAAGCATGGATTTACCAACACTCCTTTTCTCTGAACACTTGCCCTCTACCTGACAGTGAAAGCTAACAGGCTGCCTTGGATTTTGTGACTGAACCAGTCTTGCTGCGGGAACATGTTTCTTCTGCTCCTATTTTTGAAAACTAAAAGCAGTCTTAGATACTGTTGATGACTTTCAAACAGTTCTTCAGACTTCTGTTTAAACCAGCATTATTTTTTCTGTTTTTTTGCAATTTTATTTCAGATTTTTAGGATGTCTTCAGCCTCTTCTCTCTGTTGAGCAGACAGACTGCGAGAAGCAAAATAAGAGACTAACACATCTAGAACTCCCAGAATTGTTCATCAATTTGCATACAGAATTTCACAGTTGAAGTCTTCAAAGGGATTTAGATACCTAAATCTGTGTGAGAACCTGGGCCTTACTTTCTTAAACACTCTTTTAGCATAGATCTTCTACCTTCACTCATTATTTGTTGCCTCAGGACCTGGAGAGTGTTGTCATCAATGTGCGCTAATATCTGGCCCTGAGTAATTGACATTAGGGTAAGAAGTGTCAAAAAAACACAACTAAACCTTCTCAGACAATTCACTGGAAGTATTTTTTGCAAATAATTCTGCACCCCTCCTTTTTTTTTGTTTTTTTTTTTTTATTCTGCTTGAGAAGTCTGCAAGGTTAGAATGTGACCTTTATAGATTGGTGTCTTTGCACTTGCACATTGAAGAGTTTGTGCAAACAATTTTGAGCCTATAGATTTCTTGCAGGCTGTTGGCTATGAATGTCCACTAATCCCGATTCACTATTTATGGCATATGATTGGTCACCTCTGAAACCTTTTTTTTCTTTCTCTCCTTCCTCAGCTTGTTGCCTAATTTGTAGATCACAGTGTTATAAATAGCAAGGATAATAGAACAAATGGCAAAGGCTTTGCATCTGTGGAGGAAGATAAAATGAAATAGACTGAAATAGATTGGTGAACTGATTTTGAAACATTTTAAAATGACTCTCTGTGCGAGAAAGATCAGCATTTTTGCCTACATACATAGATTTGAGCTGAAAAATGTGCTCAGTTCTTTCCTGCCCCCCGACATAAGGAGATAGGCAGAGCTTTAATGGGCTTTGCATGCAATTCTTACCTGTCACTTTCTTCCCAAGCAATCACATGTATAAGCAGTGCTGCTGGGAGGCATTTTGTTCTCTCTTGTTACGCAGACTGTAAGCTCCTTTGAGACTGATCTTCTCTCTTACCATGCACTTGTGCCCCACCTAGAACAAGAGGGTCCTGACTTCAGCCGAAATTTCTAACTGCTTTAGTGACATACTGAAAATAGGAGCAACAGATAGGCTGATTCTTCTGCAGTTGTGGTCATTTGACTCTCACCATCCTGCTCTGATCAGTAAGCAGAAGTTCCTACTGGTGCTTAAATAAACAAAATAAACTGAAATGTAATGTAAAAAAAAAAACACAACAAAACATAAATTGTTATATTCTGGGAACAGCTAAGAAGACTATAATGTCAGTGAACTAATAAATAAATAAATAAACACCTCCTTTGTATTTCTTTGCCCTGCTTTAATGAGGACATGAATACACTAGAGCCTGGATAATTCAGCAGTCTGTAAAAACGACGAAGAATATGGACTGTCAGCTTTTACTAATACTCTGTAGGTCTAGTTGAACCGGTGCTCTATGGGGAAAAGACAGAGGAGCTTATTACCTATCCCATGAGCTAACCACGCTTCCCTAGAGAGGATTTTTGACATCAGGAGCTTAACTGAAACATATGAATTAGAGTGAAAATTTAAAGTATTCAAATATAAATTAATTGATACCCAAGGGTTATTCATGCCAACTAGCAATAAGTATTCTAGAAGTATAAAATAAAGGCTAATTTGAATGAATATGAGTGGGCAAAAAACAATCAAGGGCAAGAATGAGGCATTTGCAAAGTATGAAATATAAGACAGAGAAGACAGGACTAAAAATATTACAGAATTAAATATAATGGGAATGATTCAAAAACTACCTCTCTATGTCTAGGTAGTAAACTCTATTGCAAGAATTACCTCATTCTTCTGGAACCTCCAAAGCCTGAGAAGGGTCATGTCAAAAAGGACTGGGATTTCACCTGAGCCTCTAGTGGAGGTTTCTTTAGAAAACTAAGCTGAAAAAAGGAGCCAATAGCATATCCTATCAATTAATTTCATTGGCCCTATAAATATCTGGTTGGCAATACATCACACACATTTTTAATGCAGTCATGATGTGCTCACCTACCACATCATTTGGTATGGTCAAGGGAGAACATCATTAACTCAGTTGTAGAGCTACTTGTTTGTTCTTAGAAGGCTGTGGGTTCTGGAGCACATAGCAGATTATTTACAATGACAGAAGCATGCAACAGTAGCATAAGAAGCACATTATCACTTTGCCTGATTTCATTCCAGTACTTGTTTTATTTGCAATACCTTAAATAAATAAATAAATAAATAAATAAATGGATGAATAGATAAATAGAAGACGAAACAAGAATAGGGAATAGAAGCAGGGCTGAAGGACAATGTAGAGAGGAGCTGGGGTTAAAATTAAAAATACTTTGACTTCACTAGGATAAATCATCTATGACCTTGTAGGAGCTGAAGGACAAATAACAACCTTTTATCACTCTCTAAAGAAATGCAACTGAAAAATATTTCTATTCATACATATTCCCCTTTTAAGACAGCACAACTGCATTTTGGGCCTAAACTACTGTCTGTGTCTGATTAATTAACATAGAGACTTTCCCGATACTCCCCACAGATTTTGTCCCTGGCTTTGATTAATTTAATTAAAGATAGCCAGCCTTGACTCACCCAAGGGGCACCATGTCTAACATGAGGAATAAAATATATTTGAAGAAGTAATAGGAATGGCTGATGGATACAAATGCAGAGTCGTTTTCCTGTGTTTTGGAAGTGTTTCTGAATAATCTGCTTTGGAGCCCAAATATCCTGTATTTGAGCAGATGTGCATTTACAAACACAGAAAGTGGAAAATGTATAGTAAAAAATTCCTGGATTAGTATTCTAAACATCTTTCCTCTACCTCCAAAATAATCTGAGTGTATCAAATTCCATTTTTTTCCATTGGTTCAGAATCTGATCGTCTCTTCACATGAGGATATGCTTGTGATTCACAGTGAAAAAGCCTTCAAAGGTAACATTAATTTGCCTGATATACCTTGCAGTGAATCAGAAGACACTGGATTTATTTCTGACACTTCTGTGGTCCTGATGTATGGCTTTGGTTGGGCTGTTTGCCTTCTCAGTGCTTTCTTCTTTCACCAATTATTCTACTTCTTGACTCAGATTCTCTCTTCTGATGCACCTCTGTGAGTTGCTGTGCTATACTAGGAGCCCTTTTCTTGCTTCAGGAAAGTAGTCTGTGATTGTTCCTCAGCTCCCCAGAATTTTCAACTTTCCAGGAGCTTATGCGTGGTAGCATTTGGTTCGTGGAAGTACAATAAATGCTAGGAGGCAGAGAAGAAAAGAGCTGAATCTTCTGTTCTGCACCCAATGGCAGATCAATCAACAACGTGGTTTAGGCAGCAAAACCCTCCAAAAAAAGAGATGGTATTTTCAAAGGTACAAGGCTAAGCACTCAGCATCAACTTTTTTTTCTTTTTTTTTTTGTTTGTTTTTTGTTTTGTTTTTTTTCTGATAGTCCCAGTTACTCATGCTCTTCAGGGGCTGTTTTTGCATTATGCGGGCCTCTTCTGACTCTCTTCAAGTCCTCACTGGGATGGTTCCCAGCTCTGATGACACCATAGACTGTGTTTGACATGTGCTGGCTGGCAAAGTCACTTGGAGAACTCACAAGCCTGACACACTCTGCTGTGTGTCCATTACTTCCATCCTTCTTCCTCTTTTTTTCTCCTTGCTCCATTGCTCTACTTTCAGAGTAGCAAATGATGACCTAATAGAAGCATATTGTTTAAAATCAATTTTAACACAGCATGTTGATTTTAGGACTATTAGCTGCACTCTTGCATATCTGGCTTTATGTAGAGGGCTTGAGCTGTCCAGCAGATGAGTCCAGCCAGGTTTTTAATTCATTCCCTTACTACTTTGCTACCAAAAAGATCACAGGTCTTAGGATTCATACTGTACTCCCTGCCCTGCCTAAACTCTGTGCCCATTTATGCTGGTCTCTTGTATCAGCCTAACTGCATCTGTGTTTTACTGCTTTTGGAGAAATCTGTGAGCATAACCAACCAAATGCTGACACTGAGAAAATCACGATTTTGTTAGTTTTAATCAATGAAGATTTAATAAGCATTCTTTACTGTCTGCTTTGGTCCTGCAGCTCTGCTCCAAAGGGCAGGAGCTACCCCTGCCATGCAAGGGGGTCATACTTATTCCTTTCCCCTCCAGGAAAAGTCATGGTGAAGAGGAAGCTATGAAGGCAGATGCAATATTCCCACTGTGTGAACACAAAGAGAGAAATGACCTATAAAATAATTCCATACCTGTATTTTGGAGATTAGTTTTAATATACCCACTGTCCTCTAATTCCTTACATGCTTCCCAAGGGTGAGTACTCATGTTTTGCACATCCAATAAGAAAACTTTCATGGATGTTATCCTTCATTACTATTTCTTCCTTTGACTCTTAGTAAAATTTGAATAAGAAAAAAATGGCCTACTGGCTTCTCCTTTTGTTTTCATCAAGATATTATTGAACAAATTTGGAGAGGCACTGTGAAAATGTCCCCAGGCATGGTTGGCAAATTCAGCTTTGAAAATAGTTTCATCTAGTTCCTCCAGCCTTTGTCATCATCTTGCACATGCAGCTCAAACCCTGCTGAATTCCCTACTGGCATATGCTACTCTTTTGGACCCCTAACTGACTTTGGATCTATCCAGCTTATTTCAAGAGAGAAGCTGCAGCTCCAAAGGAGAAGCAGAATAAATTAGATTATTTGGCCAAGCTGAAGCACAATCTCCATTCTCCACTAACTTCAGTAAGAAAAGCAGGGACAAAGAAATGGAAGTATCTGCCGTTTTCCTCTCCCTTCTCTATTTCCATCCTTCCCCTCATTTCTCTCAAAACTGAAATAGAGGAAAAATCTGTCATTAAATATTTTAAATGCTCAGTTAGCTGATAGCATTTGTTTTCTATCTGGATTGGGATGCATAGCAGAGATGCCTGAAGGAACTGTACCAGTTATCTTTTTCCTTAGCATAATCCTCCCTTTCTTATTTAATAAGAAAGAGAAAAAAAAGACTTTGGTGCTAACATACTGCTCACTATATTGTAGAGACTTCCTTCCAACAAGCCCTTAGGGTAGACAATCATTGTGTGTTTTTTTTTTTTTTTTTATGAATATTAACTAACCAACTGCTCATTATTACCCACTGGTAACTACAAGTTATGGCAAAGGGAGGGGTGGGAAATATTGATGTGACTCTGTGATTCGCAGTGAATTTAAAGAAATTGAGGCTCTGTCACACAAGTTACAATAATGAAATTTAAGTAATCAGCACCATAATTTCTCCTATTAGTTTTAGCTAGACTAGAAAAGGTCAATGCCCTGGCAAGCAATGATTTGCAAATAACAGGTGCAGCCAGTTTCTGTTATACCGCCATGGGACACTGCTCTGTCACTTTTATTTACTGAATCAATCCACCAATGTCCAGCAGGAGAACAACAGTTAAATGGTCATTAATTGTGGGCTGATGTGCAGATGAAACAAATCTCCAAAGGGACCGTAAACCTTTGTTCTTTAGACTCCTCCAGTTCACGCAATGGGATTAGCAGTAAATCACTCAATGCATCATTTTCTTATTAAAAATTTAATGTACTGGTCATCCCAGATGACTTACATTCAATCAGGACATCTTCTTAAGACTTCGATAGCGAAACAAGCAATTATCACACACACAGACGCACACACGCACTCACACACACTCAAATAAAATAAAGTAAAACCAACACGTTATATCTTTGACTTCCTTGTCTGATATTTTTGGGCCAGGAAATTATGAAAAATTATTTTAGAAAAGGCATTCCAGAAAATAAATATTATCATTTGCTTCAGACTATTATTTGTGTAGTTTCCATGACAGGTATTCAGCCTAAAGAAACTGGAATGATTGAAATTCTGGATGTAATAGCAATTCAAATACCTCACAAAGATCTCCACAAAGTAAAGGCTTTTCACTTGTGTTGTGTATCCTAGTATCCTAGATAAATTAACGAGTCTTAAAATGATCACTATCTTACAGAGTTTTGGATGTGAGCCTTGAAAGCAGAGTACATTGCACGTACATTGTGACATTTCTCCAAAGCAGAAATTGAGGTAGTGAGAAGATACGATCCCCCCTCTTGATTCCTGAGCTAGAACACAAAGAAAGAAATAGAAAATGTGGTACATGGGACCTCAGGGGTTTTATTTAATTATCCTTATTGAGACAGGTACATTTGCAAAACAAGAAGAGGTGCCTATCTGTGTGTGGCAGACACCACTGACAAAGACAATACATCAAAGCAGAAAGAGCAACCCCATAATGTACTATATTTTCTTGGTAACCACACAGCTGAAACAATCAACTAAATTCCCAGTCTCCCATACCTAGTGTATCATCCCTAATGATGCTTGTTTCTTCAGCAGTCTTTCGAAAGAGAAGCATTTTGAATTAGGCCCTTGTCCAAAGCTCACTGTAATCAAGAAAACTAGCACCACTATATTAACTTAAGATTAATATGTGTACCAAGCAACCACTTTCTCTTTCCCCTATTTGGGAATACATAGCACCATGATAGGAGCTCAAGTTAACGTTTGTTCACTGTAAGGAAATACATCTTATCTTTGTATATGATCTATATTCATAAATATATATCTTCATATGCTAAAGCACTCACGGTTTAATTAAATGCTCTTTCTGTGTGTTTCAGACAATTTTGTATGCTTCATTTTAACTCATTCTTACATATGATAAACTCAAATCTGTATAAATCTTGAAATATATTTCCTAGTCTTCACTTTGAAAGTTGATAGAACAACAGTTCTTTAACTTGGTATATTTTGTGATGTCTTGATTTTAGAAATCTATTTCTGGGAAATCTTAACAGCTCAGAGAAAGCTCTGCCAGATCTGGATTAGGCTGAGTTTTTTCCTCTTCATTACAACTGGTAAAAGCATGAATTTCGGCGTATAATCTCCAAAGTCATCCTTCTGAGGCATTCACCAGTTTTCCTATTGATGGTGATTACTTTATAAGTTCTTCCATTCTTAATCTATTTACTGTGATATATTGATATTTCAGTATTAGTGTGAAAAGATACCTGAAGGAGATGTGCAAAGAAGATAGAGCGAATTCTGTTCAGTGGTGCCAGGACAAGAGGTAATAGGCATAAACTAGAACACAGAAGATTCCCTGTGAACATCAGTACTAACTTTCGTACTGTCCAAGTGACAGAGTGCTCGCGTAGTTTTGCTAGAGAATTTGTGGAATATCCCTCCTTACAGTTCTTCAAAAGAATTGCCTGGATTTGTTCCCAGGTGTTCCTTCTTGAGCAGGAGTTGAGCCAGAAGTATTCAATTATGCTGTGACTTCTGAGATGTGGTAAATACCTTAAGAACAGAGATCTGACCATAGCTTCCTATGCAGTAAGGAGAGAGAGCAAAATATATTTGCTTCTCCTACTTCTTCTATCTCCTGTTTTCCTGTAAAATGAGGGAAAACTGCATCTCTGCTTCTCAAATGTGTTTTGAGAAAGGTGCAATTTTCTACTGATAATCTCATGTATGCACAATAAGGGTGACAGGGCACTTGCACAGGCTGCCCAGAGAGGTGTGGAGTTTCCTCTGGAGGCTTTCAAGACCCGGCTGTATACCTGTGCAACCTGGTCTAGGGAGCTGCTTTGGCAGGAAGGTTGGATTCAGTGATCTCAAGGGGTCTCTTCCAACCCCTACAATTCTGTGATTCTGCGAAATAGAAAAATCTGATGTAGAAATAAAATTCTACTACTACTTC